>NC_142602.1:43584892-43884892 GCF_041222555.1 Hakea prostrata | reverse complement strand
CTAGGATATAGCCTAGAAATTAGATATATTTCTATGCTTTCAGATCCTCAATTTATCAAAAAGATGTAGGACAGCCCTAGGAACTAGGGTATTCTACAATGAACAAGATCCAAAGCTAACAAGGACACTAGGAGTGGTTAGGGGAGGGGACTGCACAGCACTTAAACTCTACCAGCAAAGTTGTCTGATATGATTTTACCCAGCAATAAGGAATATAAGAAAAATGCAAGTATCATAAAGACTAACGGAAACAAATTAGATTTCATTTACGATTAATCCACACACACAGATTAGAGGCGTTACATTCAAGGTAATCAAAATTACAGCAGGTTATAATGATTAATTTTCCATTCAATAGAGGACAAAATATTACATCCAATGCATGAAGTCTAATCCCACCCCAACTAACACTAACAACTACCCAAGCACCAAAAGAAATCCAAATAACAAAGGTTGCAATGATGTAATCAGCAGCCTAAGTGATAACAAAACAGCAAGGGTTTTACCATAAAAGAAAGCCAGGTGGATAGAAGCAACAAGGTAGAGCAACAGAAAAAGAATACCAGGCAGAAAACAGTACTGCCACAAGGATTAACTGTGGAGGAGAGAAAATAAGAAAGCAGGAATTGGAAAATAAAAATAATTCTGCTACTACTAAGAGGGCCAGGAAAGGAGAAGAAGAGATGCAGAAGAAAGAGTAAACAAGAACACACAGCAGGGAAGGGGCTGTTGACAGGTAGAGAAAGAAAGGAGCAGCAGGGGAAACCAGAAAAATACCAGTGCAGGAAAATTCCAGCCGTGAGGGTGTGGAATATTAGACAATATTGAGTGAAATCTCTGTTATCTCAATATGAGAATAACACATGTGTATTTATAGTATGACAGAATAATACATGATACGGTATCTAAGAGAAAATACTCAATACAATACTCTTATTCAATACTTGTATGAGATTTATTGATGGACTTCTTCAGCGTGCTGGTTTGTCTGATGCCAAGCCCATATCCACTCCTATTATGACCTCTCATACTCAAAAAGGTCAACATTAGAATGAACCTCAGGCAGAGATTTTATAACATTCCAAACATACTCTTACTTTTAAGGCATTTAAGTTCTATGATCAAAATTTGGTGTATTTGATAGTAGTCTAACTGCACAACATAAACTTGTGGTCTTGGATATGTACCTAATCACAAAAACTCATAAAAGGTGCAAAGTTAACTATCCCGAGATAAGATGGTGGAACTTGAAAGGAGAGTGCTCAAAATCCTTCGCTAATGAAGTAGTCAAACAAGGAAAGGGGGATTTCAAGGGAGATACTAATGCGATGTAGAATGAGATGGCTATATGTATCATGAAGGTGGCTAAAGATGTCCTAGGTCAATCAAAAGAAAAGCTTCATTCTCATAGAAAGACTTGGTAGTGGGATAGTGAGGTTCAAGCTGCCATTAGGAATAAGAAAACTAGTTTTAAGACATGGCAAAGAACTAATGATGTTGAGGATCTTCAAAGGTATAGGTTGGATAAAAATGGAGCTAAAAAAATTGCGGAAAAAGCAAGAGAAAAGAAGTATGAGGAGTTATACAATAAGTTGGGCATGAAGGAAGGAAAAATCTATTTATAAGATAGCTAAGATGAGGGATAGAAAGAGTAGAGATCTGGACCATGTTAGATGTATTAAAATTGGAGATGGTAAAGTACTAGTATGTGATGAGGACATTAAGAAAATATGGGAAATCAATTTCTCTAGTCTACTAAACGAGCATAATTCAAGCACCAATGATTTGAACGACACACCATTCACCAAGGCACTAATTTTCAAACTTATATATGAAGAATTTCGATGTCCGAAATAAAAGAAGCACTAAGGATGATGAAACTTGGCAAGACACAAGGTCCTGATGAAATCCCAATATAAGTATGGAAAAACTTAGGAACCTATGGACTAGTTTGGTTGACTAACATTATGAGCACAAGGAAAATGCCAGATGAATGGAGGAGAAGCATCATGGTTCCAATTTACAAAAAAGAAGATATTAAAAGTTATATAACTATAGGGGCATTAAATTGATGAGCCATACTATGGAATTATGGGAGAGAGTAATTGAAACCTGTTTGAGACACTTAACTACAATTACGGAGAACCAGTTTGGGATTTTTCCGGGAAGATCTACAACGGATGCTATTTACCTAATTAGGAGACTTATGGAAATGTATAGAGAATGTAAAAAAGATCTTCATATGGTATTTATTGACCTAACAAAAACTTATGATAGAGTTCCTAGAGCATTAATTTGGCAAGTACTAGAGAAAAGAAATGTTGCAAATAAATATGTAGACATAGTTAAGGATATGTGTGATGACTCGGTGACAAGTGTAAGAACAGTGGGGGGACAAAGTAATGAATTCCCAATTATAGTTAGGCCACATCAAGGATCAACTTTAAGCCCATATCTGTTTGCACTTGTAATGGATGAATTAACTAAAGACATTCAAGATGAGGTCCCTGGTGTATGCTTTTTGCTGATGATATTGTGTTAATTGATGAGACTCAAGTGGAGATTAATACCAAATTAGAATCATGGAGAGAAACTTTGGAATCAAAAGGCTTTAAACTAAGTAGAACGAAGACAGAATATTTAGTTTGTAACTTTAGTCATGATCGGGCAAATGATGAGGTGTTAATACTTGACGATAAGGAGATTCCTCAAAGTGATTGTTTTAGATACCTATGTTCATTCATAAATAAAAGAGATGATATAGAGAATGATGTTTCCCAAAGAATTAAAATAGGGTGGATGAAGTGGAGAGTTGTGTCAGGGGTCTTATGTGAACAATGTATTCCATTAAAGGAAAATTCTATAGGACCGTTGTTCGACCAGCTATGATGTAAGGTGCAGAGTGTTGTGTTGTTAAAAATAATCATATAGATAAACTTGGTGTAGCAGAAAGGAGGATGCTAAGATGGATGAGTAGTAAAACTAAGAAGGGTAAGATAAGGAATGATCATATTAGAGTTGGTTTGGGAATTGCTCCCATAAGTGATAAGCTTCAAGAAAGTCGTCTAAGGTGGCACAACCACGTTCAATAGAGACCTATAAATGCCCATTTACAGAGAAGTGATATAATCCAGATTGAAGGGACTAGAAGAGCTAGGGGTAGACCTAAGATAACCTTAAGAAAAGTGGTGAGAAATGATATGCATAGCTTAGGCCTTGTATCTAGCATGGCCTCAAACAGATTTGATTGGAAGGCAAGAATCCAAGTAGCCGACCCCATTTAGTTGGGACAAGGCTTATTGTTGTTGTTATTGATCGAACTTTGGTGTTGTTAGTAAAAAGATAAAGATCTTTCCTAAAATATTCCTAAAGAATAAAAAGGAATAATATCCCAACTGAGTAAAGGAAAATTTCCTAGTCTATCGTTACAATAAAATAAAATCCCGGAAATCCCAAACATAACTTATGTAACAAAAATTAAGTGTGGAGTGGACCACAATCCCAAGGGTCCAAATGACCCTCTACTAGTAAATCTTCTTGTATGCCTAGCCAAACCAAGCCGAACGGTTCTGAGGGTTCACCTCCATCTCTGGTAATAGTGACTGATGGGTGGACGTGTGATGCCCCCATCACAAAAACTCTCCTATTAACTTAATGGTTCTCAAAGCTAGATCTCTGAATTGGAAGGTTAAAGACCTTGTGAACACCCCCTTTTCTAGAGTCAAGTTGAAGGATATGCAGATATGAACTTTTGGGACTCTAGGATTTGCATATGAATCCTACCGACTCTAGTGTCCAATGGGTGTGGACCATAGGACTACAGTACAATGCCATTAAAATTACAAAATATTTCAAAAAAATATCTCAAAGTCAACAATTTAAACACATGTTATTGATACCTTGCCAAAGGTCCTTTCACCCACAAG
The DNA here is from genome assembly GCF_041222555.1 of Hakea prostrata. Classification (NCBI taxonomy): domain Eukaryota; kingdom Viridiplantae; phylum Streptophyta; class Magnoliopsida; order Proteales; family Proteaceae; genus Hakea; species Hakea prostrata. The sequence goes on along the minus strand of NC_142602.1, from coordinate 43,880,966 downwards.
AACAGCCCTGCAATTATCATGAAGAGCAGTTGCCACCTGACACGATGATACGAGGTTAAGTTCTAATTTTGTAATAAAAGACTGAAGTAATCCCAAATGAATGGAGAAGTTGCTCACGATTTCACTAGCACTAGCAGTATTGTGATTGACAAGCACCTGCACTAGAGCAATAACTGAATGCTTAGAGTTAGATACCTAAGATATTGCATCTGCTGAACCCACCAAAAAAAAAAAGTCCAAAGTTTGACAAAGCCTGAAGCAAAGGCATGGCCAAAACATCATGTGAATGCCTTTTCAGGCCTGACATGTGAATGATGCATGAAACAGGCACATGGTTTCAACGCCTTGTATCCAAATAAACACATCATTTTTTTGTCCCCAAAAAGAAAAGAAAAACTAAACTGATCATGGAACTCAAGAATTTGAAGGATTTATATTTAATCACCTCATAGACCCAATAAAGTACAAACTAAAATAAAAGAAAACAAAGTTATATGTCTCTATCATCATTGAGAAAAATAAATATGCCCCTCCCCCCAAGTAAGATAACTAACATCTAATGTCAGGATTATCCCACAGGAAATGCAGCATTTGGTTCTTGTTGAAGACAGATGAATCTAACATCGCATCTATAAAAGATTTTCATACCATAAGAGGACTTGTAACCATAGGGACACTTTCTGAAATGATACTTTTCTGGAACTGTGGATCCCTTCCAACCGTATAAATTATCTGCATACATTGAATAAGAAAAAAAATGATTATCCAATAATGGAGAATCATTAACTATTATGAAAATTCTAAAATTGTGATTTGAGATAGCTGAGTGACAGTTTTCTAAATGGAGAAGTGTCATGTATCCAGAATAGGTAGTTCGGTAGGTAATGGTTTTCCAGACTTCAATGCAAGTTTTATTATACATGAATGGTATTGGTAAGGACCATTCAATTAATACTCACTTCCATAAAAGTAATTATGCTTAGCTGCCCAGGTAACACCGCTGATCAGTACCGAACTGTTCATACAATGTGATCACCAACCCACAACGTCTAAGCAACAAATTTCAGCCCAGTCTAATGAATCACAATCATAAGAAGAAAAAGAAAGCCATAAATCAGGATTCACCAACAATATTTTTGCAGGTAACAAGCGAAGGACTTGTAGCATAATTTTTCATGTCTAAAATGCATGGGTCTCACTCTCTTCAATTGTCTACAGAGCCACTAAACTAAAAGGTAAGAAATCACTCCTAATAAGAAATCACTCCTAAATATGATATTCTACAACTGAAGCATAATGGTTAACACAGGTTCCATTTTCAACCTCTTATATAAGGTGTCACATAATTCAGTAAAATTCAGTTACACATAGGTATTGGTCAAAGTGGCTGAAGCATCATGATTAATTGAGCTAATCTTCTAGGAAAGGCTGGAAGCTGAATTCTATCATTTAGTGTGGTTGTCCTGGCCATAGTGAATCTATTTCATGCTTGATTCAGAGTTACGAAGACAACCCTACTAAACGGAGTTAGCCACTTACATCCTGGTTTAACATTTAAGTCTAATAAAAGTGAAGGTCCAGGATTTGGACCAAACTTTAAAGGAAGCCACCTGCCAACATGATGCATCAATCCTCTAACCAGCAAAGAACAATGGCAAAGTTGCTTGACCAGAGTTCAGAGCTGGTGATAGATTCAATATTATCTCATGGAAATGATTTAATACACTTGAGAGGTCAACCTGCTAACTTTACAAGGCTAGCATACGACATGAGTTTTGTAGCAGAAGACAAGATAAACCAGCAATGGAAGAGGAACCAAAAGAGATGAGAACTCTGAATTTCAAGAAATTGTAAAACTACAAAGTAAATTCCTACCAGCAAACCCTCCCTGCACCATTAACACAACCCACTCCCACCCTCTCACACTTAACCCACTCCCACCCTCTCGCACTTTCTCCCCCCACCATAGTACTACCCCACCCCCACGATTCTTCTTTTAGAGTATGTCCATTTGATGAGATAAAAACGGGGGAGGGGGATTTTAAATATGTAGAACCATATGAATTGGGGTGAAGGGACAGAAAAGGAAAGGAGGGGATATTAAGGAAGGCATGAAATTGTGAGCTCCACATCAAAAAGTAAATCTGCCTTTCCTTTTCCACCATTTTAAATGGGGATTCTTTTAAATGATAGGGTAGGAAAAGACATTGTCATCTCAATTGACAAGCTCCTTAATTTAACAAAAGAACAATGGCAAAGTTGCTTGACCAAAGTTCGGAGTTGGTGATAGATTCAATATTATCTCATGGAAATGATTTAATACACTTGGGAGATCAACCTGCTAACTTTATGAGGCTAGCATACCACATGATTTTTGTAACAGAAGACGATAAACCAGCAATGGAAGAGGAACCAAAAGAGATGAGAACTTTGGATTTCAAGAAATTGTAAAACTATAAAGTGAATTCCTACCAGAAAACCCTCCTTGCACCATCAACGCAACCCACTCCCTCCCTCTCGGACTTTCTCCCCCCACCATGGTACTAGCCCCACCCCTCCATTCTTCTCACAGCTTATGTTCATTTGATGGGATAAAAATGGGGGAGAGGGGTCTTTAAATATGTAGAACCCATGTGAAATGGGAAGGAGGGGATATTAATGAAGGAATGAAATCATGAGCTCCAAATCAAAAAGTAAACTTACTTTTCCACCATTTTAGATGGGATTCTTTTAAAGCATAGGGTATGAAAAGTCATTGTCACCTCAACAAACAAGCTTCTTAATTTAAATAAACTTGTCTCCTCATTCTCCCACCCAACTAAACAAAACAAACTCACCTTTTGGCATTTTGTGGGAAAAAGTATACCTCTCCCACCCATTTTCTGTCAACCCCAACTTATTCCATCAAGAAAACATTCTCTTAAGAAATCATTCAACAAAAGCGGATGGCTATGGGAGAACCTATATGCATTAGGTATCTTCTTGAATCGCCATATATCTGCACTACCAACTTCCCGAAATTCTACTGCCACTCTTATATCAAGCAATTGATAATTTGGCATTTGCGGACTCCATATCCAAGGTTCGAGTTTCTTCAGAACAAGGAAAAAGCTAGTCGAAGGACTAATATGGTGGCTCCACCATAATTGTTGGGTTCTTTATTTCCCCTTGAGTGGGTACCCCCTTTTGACCCTCTCCATATAGATCAGTTTGTTTCTTTGATCAAACAAAAGCAAAGGTAATCCTACAATATCTGATTTATTTGAAGCTGGTGAATAAGTAAATTGAAGTTGGGCAAACCCATAATTTTCAAAATGCAAAAAATACATGGGGATTCTTAAACACCATGGAGATAATGTCACATGGAAGAACATTAAGAATATACAGTACAGCAACAAGAAGTAATCCAAAGGGTAGATGAAGCTTTTAATACGCAAAACATCTTAATAAGCATGAGAATAACATGTAGCTCGTTGATGAGAATTAAGATGTACCGTTTCCCCTTCATTTAGAAAAAGCTTAGCAACCTCAATGCCAACCTAAAATAATCAACATGATGGTATCAAACTCAGATATGTAAAACTGTGATCCATGACAAATGAAAATTATAAGTGTAGTCATATGCAAATAATAAAGGAAAACACAAGAAATTATGGAAAATATTCCCCAGTTAACATCTGTCATCGTCTATAATTTGTTTTCTTTTTTCTTATTTTTGAAGGAGGGAACTCACCTACAAGTTATTAAAACTTCATTCAAACATATTAGGACCAAAGTAAGCACCATGTTCCAAAATTTTATTTTCTTTATCTGTGAAGACCAAATTTTAACATAAAATGCTTCTCAGGTCAGTAACTTTGAATTTCATAAATAAAGGGATTAGCTGTCCAATAAATACAGATTTTCAGGCAAGTATTAATCCCTTTCTCCAAGTTGGAACCTGGGTGGGACTGCAGGGTTATGCTGAAATAGTCTATAAAAATAAGTGGTGTACACTGATTTGAATTTGTTAACAAGTTAGGGTGTGCACTTGGGTTATGACCCACAATATTTGACCACGTGTTTTGTATTCTCTCTATTTACTCTTTACCTTTTCTTGTAGCTCAAGTGTCTCGCAACCTTTAGTAGATTACATTCTATTTATTTCCTACAGAATACTTTCCCTATTTGAAAGATTGAATTTACCCAAATCTAGACTTTCTTCAGGAATCAATAAAGCAGCAAGCTGAGGGGGAGAGCTAAACTCCACGCATCTCTCCCTCTTCAACTCTTCTCTCCTTCATCTCCTCCATCTCCTCCATCTCTATTTTCTATTCTTCTGTGGTTCTGATTCTCTAAACCTGACATCGTATCAGAGCTGCTTTGATCTCCATAATCAGAATCGACCTTCCTTGGCTGCTGATTTGAAAGTCTCTCCCAGGAATTCTTAGTTCTATGTACTGCAGGAACTTGCTGCCTTCTACTTATCTGAATGTGATCAGACAAGTGATTATGTGAAGCTCCTAGTTTTCCATGTCTGATCTACACCTGCGATATTCGGTTGTGCCTAGTCTGGGTGACAAATCTCCAGAATTTTTTTATGCCTAGTTGCAGCTGGTACCTTCATCAAATGAAGCAATCCTTTTTACGGGTGGGTTCTACATATCAGATGTAGACTTTAACACGAATTCGGTATCTTGATGATTGGATTCACTCATACTAGAATCCTTTATAGATATAGAAATTTTCTGTTTTATTCGGTCTTTTCTGAGTACTTTTCTTTTGTCGTAGGTTCAGAATCCCCCCTTTCATTGGCTCTCCAGAGGAAAGGATTGGGGACTGCCTCACTCTCTAATATCTCCTTATGTTCTCAAAAACAAAATGGCCAAACAATTCAGCATCCATTTACAATGAAAACATCTAACAAGGATAGTGTAATCTTAAAAATAGGACGATTAACAGCCAAAATCTTATACCAGGGACAATCCAAGGAAAATGAGTGTCTTCAACCTGACTTGGTTGTTTAATTAAAAGGGAAGGGGGAAAAGGTGTCTTCCACCTCTCAATGTGGAACTTTAAACCTACTTCTTGCCAATAGAAAAGGCAATTGAATTTCCAAGAGCAGATCCATCCAGAAAAAGATGCTAAACCATTCAAGAAGTCATACTTCCTTATCATTCACATCTCATCAAAATCTGTAGATTTAAAAATCGATTTATGAGGTTCATTGAAAAAAAATTCTACCTTCCACTGCCTTGGGATCACCTACCCTGCACAATGAAGGAAAACAATAACTAAGAGTGAAGACTACACTATTCATCCTCCATAAACTGGACACAACTTCTGCTTGCAACTTTCAAACATGCATGGTGGTGAAACCCATTGTTAGGACCCTAGGATGACGCCATGTGGAGGAGAGAGAGTGTTAGGGTTAGTTGAGGGGTAATAAATAGGGGGGAATTGAGAGGAGACTGGAGAGGGTATTGAATGTATGTCCGAGGATTTAGGGCAACCTTTGGCTGAGGGGCATCATTAAATACTGTGGGGGTGACCAGCACCATTAAAGTCAGATTCTTTGTTAATTTCTTGGTTTCAGTATTAAATTTTGGTTTGGATCAGTGGGCTCTTATCAAATTGGAATATGGCACTGTCCCGGATTTCGGTTGAAGGTGAAGTGGAGCAATGGTTAGTAGAGATCCTGTTCTTTTGCTTGGAAAACCATATCAAGGAGGAGCAACGATTGGGAGTGGCACTCCAACACTTGGAAGGAGATGTGCTTGATTGGGTATATGGTAGATGAAGGTTGGAATTCTCCTTGGCGAGTTTTAAAGGGACCCTAAAAAACCAATTTCGATGTAGGAACGACATATCCAAAAGTGAATTTAGACACCGTTGAGACGGAACAAAATCGAGTAAATGAAGTCGATTGGAGAAGTATTGCAGGATCAATGCAACAGATTTAGAGAGGAGAAGAAGTGAGGACTCCTCGTGTTGTCGAAGAAGAAGAAGAGGAGACCGAAGGGATTAAAGAGAATACCATTCGGTTATTGGGCGAACTAGAAGATTATCGAGCATCATCTGTGTTTAGGGTGGAAATCTAACGTCAACACAATTGAAGACCAAGGTTACGTTCGGTTTATAGGGAAGAAACTTTGCCGATACAAAGGAGATAAAAGGTGGGCAGCGGAAAAGCCACCATGGTGGAGGGCAACAATGAGAAAGGACTACTCAACAGCAACATGGGTGCAATTCTCACGTGTCATCCGGCGTCATTTTGCCCTCAATCCAAAGGAATGGGTGATTGCAGATCCGCCGGCGAGTTGACAGGAGAAAACTAGGGTTCTCATTGTGAGCTTGGTTGGGGAAGAAACAATCCAAGAAAGGACCTGGAATGGAGGCGGCTCAAATACAAGCATTGATCAGATTTGTTAGATCCTTGGGCAGATGGTGTATTTGGGTCGATGTGTTAAAATCATGAAATGGGCCTCAAGGGCCTCAACTACGGCACAAGCACAAAAGATGCCACATCAGGCTTATGCAATTAATGCCACTAATTACGCTCTAAGGATTAAAAATAGGCTCATCCCAGTAGATGTGCTACCCACCCAGAGAGCTTATGGGCCATTAGAAAGAGGATTAATGCAGGACGTTTTGGGAAATCCACTATTCTCTCGTCCCCTACCTCCATCCTCTCAACCATCTGTGTACCAAGGAGCACAACTGAAGGAGACGGACACCAGAGGCTTGAAAACTCCCACTTAACCATTGACGGCAGAATACCAAAACCACCAGAAGGCGACCGCAGTGGCGGAAACCCCCCCCCCGAAAAACTGATGATTGTGGCAGAAGACCCCTAATCACTATTGGAAGTGGCCTGGTACCTTGGACAGAACACTTGCTCGCTCCTTCCATGTTGGGGATGTACAAAAGCTGCTGGTAGACGTCCTGGGAAATAGAGATTGCTTAGAAGGTTTCATATATACTGTAATATATCCAAAATTGATAAACAACGTACAAATTCCGATGGCGCAGTTAATTTCTCACTTCCAACAAGAAGCAAAAGATATCTTTCGTGCGATTCTTAGGGGTGGTTAGTCTCTTCCATAAGTTTTGTCACGTGGTTCATCATACACACAATGGCGCGTCCTCGGCAAGATTCCCTAGGTAGCGTGTTGATCCTGACTTTGGGGTGACTCCTGCTCAATTACTTAACAATTGGCACAATGGAGGCATTCTTCTCAAATTGATACCATGATACCATCAAGATATCCCAATTCCTGTCACAGATGAAATTGGTTAGGCAGTTGAAAGAAACCAGGACTCTTTTCCTGTACATATTTTGGAGTCAGCAATTCTGCTCTGTTTTATTGTTCAAATTATATGTCCGACTGCAAATGTTAACACAGTGGAGCGGCCCAAGCATCTTCGTCAGAAGGTGATGTTGGACTTGCCCACATTGGAAGTTGTACATCCAGCTCCATGTTTGCTACATGTTGTTGTTGGCTATGAAGTTGCTTGCTACAGTCACATGTGGAGTGATGTCTTTGATGTTGATATTTCTACATCTACATATCTAGTTGGTTTTTTTTTACTAGACTGATGGACACCAGTTGTGTCTTTGGAATTGAATCTGCTATTAGGCCTATGAGAATGTTGCTGAGTTGGAGTTGTTGTGTGGCAAGCATGTGAAGACCAAGCTTCAAATTTTCATTCACCTAGAGGACAAGGTGAATTTCGAGGGAGCCAGTAGTGTAAGGGCCCCTATGAATGGAAGAGAAGCATCATGGTTTCAATTTGTAAAAATAAAGGAGATATCCAAAGCTCTAATAACTATAGGGGTATTAAACTAATGAGCCATATTATAAACTTATGGGAGAGAGTAACTGAAACCCATTTGAGACACTTAACCACAATTACGGAGAACCAATTTGGGTTAATACCAGGAAGATCTACAACGGAGGCTATTTACCAAATTAGGAGACTCACAAAAAGGTATAGAGAGTGTGGGAAGACCTTCATATGGTATTTATTAACCTAGAAAAAACTTATGGTAGAGTTCCTAGAGCGTTAATTTGGTAAGTAATAGAGAAAAGAAGTGTTACAAGTAAATATATAGACATAGTTAAGGATATGTATAATGGTTCAGTGACAAGTGTAAGAACAGTGGGGGGACAAAGTAATGAATTCCCAATTACAGTTGGGCTATATCAAGGATAAACTTTAAGCTCATATCTATTTGCACTTGCAATGGATGAATTAACCAAAGACAATCAAGATAGGGTCCCTTGGTGTATGCTTCTTGCTAATGATATTGTGTTGATTGATGAGACTCAAGTGGGGATTAATACCAAGTTACAATCATGGAGAGCAGCTTTGGAATCAAGAGCCATTAAACTAAGTAGAACGAACACAGAATATCTAGTTTGTAACTTTAGCCATCATAAGGCAGACAATGAGGTGGTGAAACTTGATGATAAAGAGATTGCTCAAAGTGATTGTTTAAGGTACATAGGGTCAATCATAAATAAAAGAGGTGATATAGAAGATGATATTTACCAAAGAACTAAAATAGGGTGGATGAAGTGGAGAGGTGCATCTGAGGTCTTGTGTGATCGACATTTTAAAGCATAAAGGAAAATTTGATAGAAACTAACCAGCTATTATGTATGGTGCAGTGTTAGGTTGTTAAAAAGAATCATATAGATAACCTCAGTGTAGCAAAAATGAGTATGCCAAAATGAATGAGTGGCAAAACTAAGAAGGATAAGATGAGGAATGACCATATAAGAGCTGGTCTGGGAGTTGCTCCATAAGTGATAAGCTTTGAGAAAGTCGTTTGGGGTAGCACAACCACATTCAACAAACACCTCTAAATGCCCTTATACGGAGAAGTGATATAATCTAGATTGAAGGTACTAGAAGAGCTAGAGGTAGACCAAAGATAACATTAAGAGAAGTGGTGAGAACGGATATGCACAGCTTAGGCCTTGTATATAGCATGGCCTCAAACAGAACTGATTGGAAGGTATAATCCATGTAGCTGACCCCATTTAGTTGGGACAAGGCTTATTGTTGTTGTTAGTGTTAAGGCCCTAGGATGACACCATGTGGAGGAGAGAGAGTGTTAGGGTTAGTTGAGGGATAATGAATAGGGGGAATTGAGAGGAGAGGGTACCTAATGTATATGTGAGGATTTTGAGCAGCCTATGGCTGGGGAGCTGCATTGAAAGCTGTGGGGGGTGACTGGAGCTATTAAAGCCTAATATCTTGTCAATTTCTTGGTTTCAGCATTTTTGGATAGGATTAGTAGGTTTTTATCACCCATTCATGAAAATCCACTTCCACAAACTAAAACTGAAAAACTGAGAAGATACTGTCGCACCCATGAAGTTGCAGCCATATTGTTCTAACTGTTTCTCATAGTTGAACATTCTTCTCAAAAATCTAAAAGCCTTTTTCTGGGGGAGAGCATTCTTATCATTCTTGAAGAATAAAAGTGAAGATATGAATGCCATTGAGATTGGGTACACAACAAACATGGACATAAATAGTATTGATTGTCTAAAAAGGATGTCTATAACTAGCCCCATGTAGTTAGAAATAGGTTTGATTAGGTTTAGCTTTATCTTTTTTGGCTTTGTGTACACAATGAACATGAATGTAAACAGTTCTGAATGTCTGCAAAGGATCTAGGCAACTGACCCAATGTAGCTAACAAAAGGTTTGATTAGGTTTAGCTTCATCTTATCTTTTGCTTATAAGAAATTTTTTTTAAGTACTCTACCTGACAACATTGAAAAAGGACAGAGAAAAGTGGCAAATTCTCTTGAAAAGTGATTTTGCCTTCTCGGATTCATGGTTCAAAACCCGATGAATATTTCACAGGTTTCAATTCAGAAGAAGCTAAATGTAACCTCAAACTAGAAGAACCAACTTTGGTCAACATTGAACTTGGGTTTGAAATCGCGGAAGAACTGGTAATTGAGTGACTCCCACTCAAAGGGACGTAGTAAATCGTGCTTTTGTAGAAGACGTCTTCTCCTACTGAATTCACCAGCTGTATATGCTACCAACAGCATCATATGATTCGTACCATCGTAAAGCTGTGGATTTCTTCATAATTTGGTGATCCATGTCCCAGGATAGGTACTCAAAGAACAATGCGCGTCAACTCCTATCAGAATTTGGTGGAATTGATCCTAGACAACATGCTAGCTATTGATAGTATTTACCAAATAGTAAACAAATGCATTAGGAATTTAGCAGGGTATTTATGTAACGATATTCTAAATTTAATTATTATGAATCTTTGACAACATGCAAGAATAATTTGCTTCATAACATGTTTAAAACTTTTAGTTGCTTATTACTTCCTAAGTACTTAAATAATGTTTAAATGTATAATACATGAAAATTCGACTGTGTACAGCAATCAGGGTTCCAACCCAAAGCACAAATTTATGCAACTACTTTTTAAATATGATCAATTCAATATGTGATAGAGCCTAAATTTCACGACTTAATTTGGCCTAAAACATATTATTAAAAAAAAAAAGAGAGAGTAAATTGTTGTAGCACTCGAAAACAGGAGCCTTTAAACACTGCACCTTTATCTTTAATAAGCACATGGCTTCAGTTCCGTTAGAATGGTCAGTGCTACAGTTGTAAGAACTATTATACCCTTATATATAATGGGGTGAAAAGACCTCATCTACCCTTCTCCATCAAACCCAATCTACAACAACTCTTCATGATTTCCTCTCACCCCAGACCCTATCCCATTTGGAGCCAAAGAACTCCATTGTTGAAGCTCGAAGAACACCCAGCAGCGACTACAAGCAGCTCCTCATCTTGCAGAGCTACCCTTAGTCTCTCATTCTGTTTTCTACCCTCCCAGAAACTAAAAATCAGAAACAACTAAATGAGAATTCTTATCAATCAAGGAAAGGAAAGACAAAGAATACCCATCAGAGATTAATCCATTTTAGTATATATAACAGAAAATACTGATCAACCTCCAATGTATGTTTATCAATCTGAGAAGCCAAAGACTTGGAAAACGCTATTGACAGATGATTTCCTTGTGATGATAAAGAAGAAGCAATCAGGGGACTATCTGCACAACCAAGATCGTGATTTCTTAGTAGATTGATATTCTGTAACTGCTGCATCTGTTCTTGTGGTTGAGGAACGAGATATCAATCATGAAACCCACCACATGAATCCATCCATTCCTGCGAACCGCACAGATTATAACCCAGATTCTCCAGATACTGCTGCACTTGAACAGCCATCAAACCAAACCACCAGTATAAGATTTCTTTCCTCTGTGACTTCAATTTCGAAAACCAAACTCACCTTCCTTCTCTTTTCCTACTCTGCCTTCTTTCAGTATTGGTTTGATTGCCCAGAAGATGGTAAGAAACAGGAATGGTGGTGGACACAGGCCTTTATAAGATTAATGACACGTTCAAGATAGTCCCTGCGGGTCAATAACTTGTGAAAATGGTTTCCAAGCATTAGATACCAGTATTCTTTGCCTGAAGAATTAGTTTGTATTCATTTTTATGTCACCTGTGGTGAGATCCAGATGAAGATGATGAACGGGGGAGGAAAGGCCGAGATGTGGATGAACATGATGAAGAGAGTAAAGGCCATGATGAGTTGGTAGATGAATTCTGAATTGGGTCTCAGTAGGGTTTCCGTCTCGTTGATGAAGACGATGGCACTACTGCTTACCTCTTTTTTTCCTCAGTCTTTAAGGAGCTGCACCGAATTCTGTGGGGTGACTGGCGCAATTAAAGCCAGATATCTTTGTCAATTTCTTGGTTTCAGTATTAAATTTTGGATTGGATTAGTGGGTTCTTATCACCCATTCATGAAAATCCACTTCCACAGACTAAAACTGAAGAAACTGAGAACACTGCTATCACACCCATGAAATTTCAGCCATACTGTTGTAACTGTTTCTCATAGTTGGAACATTCCTCTCAAAATTTATGAGAATATGACAGTTACAGCAATCAGGGTTCCAACCAAAAGCACAAATTTCGGTAAATACTTTTGAAATATGATCAATTAAATGTGTAATGGAGCCTAAATTTCATGACTTAATTTGGCCTAAAACATATTAAAAAAAAAAGAAACAGAGCAAATTGTTGAGGCACCCCAAAACAGAGGCCTTTCAACACTGAACCTTTATCTTTAATAAGCACGACTCCAGTTCCATTAAAATGGTTAGTGCCTTAGTGGTACAGTTGTAAAAACTATTATACCGTCATATATAATGGGGTGAAAAGACCTCATCCACCCTTCTCCATCAGACCCACTCTCCAACAACTCTTCATGATTTCCCTCTCACCCCAGGCCCTATCTCATTTGGAGCCTAAGAACTACATTGTTGAAGCGCGAAGAACACCCAGCAGCAACCACAAGTAGCTCCTCATCTTGCAGAGCTAACCTTTCTCTAATTATGTTTTCCACCCACCACAGAACTATAAATCAGAAACAACTAAATGAGAATTATTATCTACCAACAAAAGGAAAAACAAAGAATACCCATCCTATAACAGAAAATACCGATCAGCCTCCAATGTAGTTTATCAATCTGAGAAGTCAAAGACTTGGAAAAAACTATTGACAGGTGATTTCTTTGTGATGATAAAGAAGCAGCAGCAATAAGGGGACTATTTGCTCAACCCAGATTGTGATTTCTTAGTAGATTGATATTCGGTAACTGCTGCATCTGTTCTTGTGGTTGAGGAACGAGATATGAATCATAAACCCACCACATGAATCCGTCCATTCCTGCGAACCGCACAGAGTAAAACCCAGATTCTCCAGATACTGCTGCACTTGAACAGCCATCAAACCGAACCACCAATATAAGATTCTTTCCTCCGTGACTTCAATTTTGAAAACCAAACTCACCTTCCTTCTCTTTTCCTTCTCTGTTCTCTTTCAGTATTGGTTTGATTGCGCAGAAGATGATAAGAAACAGGAAAAATGAAAATTAAAAAGGTGGTGGACACAGGCATTTATAAGATTAATGACATGTTCAAGATAGTCCCTGCAGGCATGGATGTCAAAGCATCTGCCTAGGTGCACCTAGGCGGCAAGGAGGCTGACCGCTTTATTAACATGCAGTTTTTTAGCTGCTTTTTCACCTAATTGCTACCACTTTGTCACCTTGTGCACCTTATTAGCACCTAGACACCAAAACGGTCATTTTTTTTTACATTTTGTACATAATAATATTTTTTATTGATTATTTAAAAATCAAATTTATTCTACAAAACAGTATGCAAATTTAATAGTTAGTCATTTGGGAATCGCAAATTAATGAATCATTAAATGGATAAGGCACTTATTTGGCATCACACTATCATAGAGGTAAGTAAAAATGTAAAATTACTACTTAAAAATTTTCATACTTGTAACTTGATATAGTTTATAGTCTCTGTTATAATGTTTGATGAGATGAACTTATGCTTGTGTTCTTTTTTGAATAATCTTTCATAATTATGATTCTTGAATGCTTTTTGTTTAGATGAATGTGATTCTTGAATGTTTGTTTAGCATATAATAAAAATTTATCAGCTTAAAAGTAGTCGTATTGAAACATTTGATCCAACCGCTTTGGTCGCCTTATTGCCTCCTTAGGGCCGCTTTGTCTCCTTAGGGCCGCTTTGTCGCCTAATCACTTAGGCAGGTCCCCAACCGCTTTGCTCGCCTTACCACCTTGCCTGCTGGTCAATGAGTTGTAAGAATGGCTTCTGAGCATCAGCTACTAGTATTCTTTGCCTAAAGAATTAGTTTCTATCCATTTTTATGTCATCTATGGTGAGATGAAGATGAAGATGAATGGCGGAGGAAAGGATTAGATGTAGATGAAGATGATGAAGAGAGTAAAGGCGGAGATAAGTTTGTAGATGAAATCTGAATTGGGTCTCAGTAGGGTTTTTGTCTCGTTGATGAAGACTATGGTGCTACTGCTTATCTCTTTCTTCTCCTCAGCCTTTGATAAGGGTATTTAGGTAATCTCATATAATTGAAATGGGTAACTTAGGAATTAAATATATATATATATATATATATATATGATTGTTTAACAAGATTTAGTAATGCATTGGACTAGTACGTCCAATGAAATCCAACTTTGGTGTCCTTGCTTATGAAAGATAAAGTGAGGTGTCAGTATTTAACTACCTCTGTTTCGAGGCGCCAGAGTAATTTCTTCTTTATAATACCGAATTTTGATTTCACCAAAATTTTGGTATTTTGGTTGTCTTAAGGCTCTATCAGATGTAACACTAAAACAAATAAGTTTATGAACCCCCTTCCATCCTTTGCCGCAATCCTACCTCCACTAACTTAGACACAAATAGGCCCTGGAATTCCCTTTTTCCCTCCTTCTCTAGCTCCACTCCCACCAACTGTAACCTCTTTTTCTTCCCCCCTTTGGCCCCTTCCCCTTCTCCTATCGTTCGTTGCCCCTACTCTGCCACTGAAAATGGCATCCTCCGCTGGCAATCTGCAGTCATTGGCCAAATCCTTGGTCCCTGCCCTCCGTTTGGTATTACTAAATCCTCTCTCTCTAAACAATGGAAGTCCTCTGGTTTAATGGACTCCTTCTTGCTCGACTCAAGTTTATTCCTTTTCAACTTCAGCTCTCCTGCCTGCAAATCCAGAGCCTAGAAGGCTCCCCATGGCTTATCGGAAAATCTCCAATTTTCATCAAGACTTGGGAGCCCTCGTTGCCTCTACGCAAGATCAATTTCAGCTCGATTCCTCTGTGGATCAACCTCCCTTGGAACCAACAGTGCCTGGGTAGAATTGGTTCTGCCATTGGCTGTCCTCTTTGCACTGATTGAAGACCCTCTCAATGGAACGCATGTGTTATGCTTGTATTAGTGTCATAGTTGTCACGGCGACGAGGCGATGCAAGGCGGTTTAGGCTAATTGAGGCAATGAGTTGACGAGGCACCCTCCAAGGCGCTTTTGAGGCGGTTGAGGCGTTTTAAGTGAAATTTTTAGTGTACATCTCATTCACTCTAAATCTATCATATCTTATATAATAAAAAAACTAATATCAGACTACCTCTAGTCATCCAACATACTACAAACCACACATAATAGGTCCTAAATAAAAAGTCGCAAGAAAAAAGGAAGAGAAGAAGTTGCTTGTTACTGACCACTGCTTGCCGGAGTGTCGCTGCGGGAATGGAAGAGAGGAAGAGAGGAAGAGAGAAAGAGATTAGGGATTAGAGTGAGAGTGAGAGTGAGAGTGTGAGACTTGAGTCAAGAACTTAATCTCTTTCAATTTTGTTTGTTTTTATTTTTATTTTAACATTTGATCACATGTAGCATCATTATACATATGCATATAGGTTCAAACAATAGATACTTTACAATCAGAATCTAATAAGTATTTCAATACATGCCTTTGATTAGGCATCTTTCTCGTGATTTAAAAAAGAAAGAAAAAAAAGCGGAAGCCTTATTGCCTAAAAATAAGGCGACGCCAATTTGAGGCGCTCCGAAGGAGCCCAGACGCCGAGGCGACAATTAAGCGACGCCTTGACAACTATGATTAGTGTTGAAATCTCTGCTGCTACAGAATAACAGAATTGCCTTCATCCATATCTATTAAAGATGATAAAGGACATTCCTTCAACCAAGTGATTGTTTACGACTGGATTCCCCTGAAGTGCAACCGATGCTACTCCTTTGGTCATGACGCCACTAATTGCTCCCCTGGATTTCTTGTTGCTCCTCCTCAAGTCCATCTTGAACACATGCCGATAGATATCATAGCTACCTCTACTCCCATTCTTGACATCCTGGAAGAAATCACTGTCGATGTCTCCTCTTTGGACCCTACAGTAGCCATTGAATCTACTGAAGCTATAGACAATGCCCCTGCCCTTGCCATCAATGACTCCTCCAATGCTTTTGTTGTTGAAGCCTCCATTTCTGCCCCTAAAGATACCGTTGAAGCTTCGCATCTTTCTATCTACTCCCACCTCCGGCGTAACCAGAAGGCTTTGGCTAACTTCTCCAGTGGGATTCAAAATGGTGTCTCCCGCCTTGTAATCTCTGACGCTGCTGTATCTTAACTCTGCTGACCTCTCAGTCGGCAACCTTCCCAACATTTCCATCTCTAGCTCCTTGCCTTCTGCACCTATTGATCACCCTGACCCTGTGCATACCCTTTCTGATTATAACCCATACCACGCTACCGAACAACACACTGCCACTGATTCCATGCCTCAGGAGCTTCCCAATTTCCCCAAAACCTCTCTCCTTGGCCTCCCCCCTTCCCATTGGGACATCCCTAAAGTCCCATCTCTTGTCCCAAACCAAAATGACGCTCTCTCACCTGAACCCACACCCCTTCTCTCCAATCTCTCAATTCCTTCTTATTCGGCCCATGGGCCCCATTTTATTAACCCCTGCACCTCTCCTCTCTACTCTCTTCCCACCTCGGTTTTGGGCCTCTCGGCCCATTCCTCTAATCACCCCTCACCCTTCCTCCTCCAGCCCCTCTTTCCTGTAACCAGCCTTTGCTTGTTCTGCCAAATCTCTGGCTTGCAATTTAAACGCTACAGAGCACGATTCTGATGCTCCTATCTCCCCCCCCCCCCGCGCATGATCTTGATTGTGCTGAGTGTAGAAGAAGTAATCGACCTATTAAGGGCACAATCCATTCGGTGATGACTTCTTGGTTGATCTCAAGTCCTCCATGAGGAAGAAGAATAAGAAAAAATCTGTAAAATAGTTTCTTTTTTGGCCACTGTTCGGCCCAGTTTTTTTGAGCCCCATTCAGGTTTGCAATGTCTGTGCGCCTTTATTCTGCTAAATTCCTGCCTTAATGTATGTGCGATTGTTGTTTCTTTTTAATGAATTTATTTAATCATCCCCCCAAAAACAAAGTTTCTGAACCTTGCCTCAAATAGAACGCCACTTCAGCATTTATACCTGTTTAAACATGTTTCAATAGTTGATCTACAATGTAAACCACCAGAAGCCCCCTATCAGGAGTCACAAGAACTAGGGCAGCAGAACTCTACCCATGACCCACATTGAGGATTCGCACCATTCAGGGGTAGTTTGGTTGTTCCCCAGGTGCCCTATGCTGTTTTGTCTTTATCCTAGGAGTCCTAGTCTGAAAAGGACTCTTAGAGTCAAAGAGTTCAAATAGTTGTTAGCAGTCCTTTTACTCTATTTTTTTAAATTCAGTTGTAATTAGTAGTTGCTACGTCTAGTTGGAGCAGGAGTCCAAGTGAGAGTAGAAGTTCTTAAAGAGTAAGTCTTTATTAAATTTAACTCCTAGGATCAAGTTCCAGTAGGAGTCCTTTTAGTTGGCTGTAAATTCAAAGCCAGGGAATGTAACAAACCAGTTTTGATCATTAATTAAATTTTCTGAGAGGTATAGCCAAGGAGGTTCGAATGATTGAGGTAGGGTTTCCAGGGGAGGAAACCCTGTGGCAGCCCCTGTGAGATTGTTTTCTTCATAATTCCAGCCAGCAAAGCAGCAGCAGCATTGTTTCCTCACTTCCTCGCTCCCTTGTCAAGTTGCAGCAAGTACCAATCCCCATTCCCCAACCCAAACCCTAAAGCCTTCCCCGCCGCTTTCCCTTTCTTCCCCCTTCCGTGCAACAATTTTCTGGAAATTTCCCTAACCCTGGAAAATCTGAAACCTTGCTGTCCCCTCATTCTAAGCCCTAAACTACAGTAGGAATAACTCCAAAACCACCCCATTATTAGCCTTCAGTTACAGCCAGTAGCATCCCCCACCCTTCTAAACCCTAGAAACCATCCCCATCGCTTGCACAACCATAACCCTAGTTCTGAAACAGAAAATTGCAGAAAATACATAAGATACAGAATTGGATTGAAGCCCTAGGACCTGTAAAATTCAGTTGTGTGAACCTATTCTTCAATTCCCCTCAACCTTAGCTGAAGTTAAGCCCTAGTAACCCTAGCAGCAAGCTGTAAAACCCTAATCTCCATTAGCCATGGGCTTTTAAAACCCTAATTGGGTCTGCTATTCATCAGTATCCCGTAAAAAGTAATCCCTCCCTCCTTGGTTTACATCAATCTATCTCAGGAGGTAAAAAATCAAAGGAATTCATGAAACAGTTGAAATGCTTTTTCACGAATTTTATATTTCTATTAGGAGTTTCTCCTTTCCATTTGTTAACGAAATCCATATCCAAGAAGATGAACAATTGTTTTAGCACTATCTATGGAAAAAGGTTTAGTAATTAACTCTTCAGAAGAGAGAAATATTCTTTCTCAAAAATATATTGAAATGCACCACAAAGTAGGAAACTATGGTCTGAAAAATGCAAATCAATTCCTTTAATAGAATGAAAAGCCTTCTCCTCATATTTTGTTTCACATACAATGGAGAAATTACACAAAATATGCAAGACTAAGATGCCAAACTCATACCTGCACAAGTCCACCAAGATTATCTCTAAGATCCAGAATGAAATTAGATGCACCAAGGTCTTGAAGACGCTTCATTGCTGCAACAACCATTATTTACTTAGCTTTATCTCAGATGCAACTGAACCTTGCAGAGAAAGAACAAGATGAAGAAATAACACTGCTGATGGACACCACAGAGAATAAACGAGGCACTCAATACATAAAGATCCAAATTAGCCAGCAGAAAATGATCTCAAAAGAATGAAGCATCTCATAAAGTATTCAAGAAAGCTTGTTTTCAAAACTCCTATGATTCAGCATATAATCCCTCCTAACATTGACATTTCATATTTGCTTGCTTGAGCTCAGAAATTCAAACCTAGTGATGACCAGCATTCTTGAAAACAAGTTTATCAAAACTTCTCTGCTCATCCCTAAAACAGGTCCCCTCTTAAAACATCCAGCTGAGTGGAATTCTGATTCATATTTCATATTTACAAAGGCTCCTGTCATGATGAATCCTGTGATGTATTGATGATGAGTATATAACGCGGCTTGAGTAGTAAAGTCCTGTGCTATGAATGCATAAGCAGGAAAAGAGTACATGTGTTAAGCTACCAAGGAAGTAATAACCCCTAAAGAGGCTAGAGCGAGGCCTAATTGAAAATGAATCGAATTATTGATTGTGTCATAAAGACCCCTATGTCCACATCCCAATCATCCACCCGGAGGAATATGTGCTTCTAAAAGATCTTTCATACTGTGCCCAATCCCGAAGTTAGTTCTACACATATGAGCAGCAACGAGAAAAATCAGCGCAATAGCTAAATGATGATGTGCAATATCAGTCAGCCATAAACTTTGCGTTTGTGAATGAAATCCCCCAAGAAGAGTTAGAATGGCAGTCCCCGCCCCTTGGGAGGTACCAAATAAATGACTACTGGAATCAGGGTTTTGGGCATAAAGATTCCACTGACCCGTGAAAAGTAGGCCAAACCCTTGGGGATGCAGTAATACATCTAAGAAATTATTCCATCGAACATACTCTCCCCACCAGACCTACTTCAATTATTTTAACCCACCGCTAAGCTGTAAAATGCCAATTTCTCTTCAGCCCTAATGATGCAGGCAAGTTACCTTAACAAACTAATTTATTGGAAATAGGCTTTGGTTTGGATTATTATGTATGCGTTGGGCAATTGATCTCATGTGTTTATTGCAATGTGCCACTTAATGGGGCCTAGAATATGGGGAGAAGGTGCCTACCGGATTAACATTTAATAGTTAGGTTTTTTTTTTTTTCAATAAATTGTTGAATAGCTTTGAAATCCCTCAAGGTCTCCTATTATTATGTACAGTTTTTTTTTCTTTTTTTTTTTTTTTTTTCTTTTTTTTTTTTTTTTTTCTTTTTTTTTTTTTCTTTCTAATTGTTGAATAGGCTTTGAAATCCCTCACCTTGCATGAGAGGGTCTCCTTTTATTATTATGCTTCTTATTAATTTGCTTAGCAATAGGATTTTACTTGTACACTTTCCTATTCACTAAATACTTGTAAGAGCCATTGGCTGCAAATGTGTGTAAGATGAATAAAAGTTCAAAGCTTTAAATTCCTTTCAGTCCTGTAGGGAGCCAGACATCATTGAAAGTTAATGATAGTATAGTTCCCTCTTCTCAGTGTTAAGCCATGGTTAATGTGTCTTCTGGGTTAATATGGTTATGGATCCTTCTTCTCTAGTCTGTGTCCCAATAGATAAGGTACTGAATGTACCCTCTTCTTCTCTAGTCTGAATGTATCTCCTTTTGATTGATACTGCTGTGCTTTGTTTGATTCTTTTATTTCAAGCTATAACTCTAATCGAATACTGTTCTTAAGTATTTTGTTGCTGTTAAATTCCATCAGAGATTGATTTATAACCTCTGATTGATCTGCTGTAGAGTCGTCTATCTGTCCAATTCATTCACCATCTGAATCTGATTAGAGCAGTTTTTGGGAGATGTATCTATCAAAAGGGGCTTGGACCAAGGTTAATTGATCTGGCTTCCCAGAGACTCTCCTAATTCTGTCCTATTTTCAGGTCTGACCTGAAGTTTCTTTTATGTAGTTTAAATCAGACAAGTCAAATTGAGCTCAAATTCTGGCAATTAAATTAGGCATCTAAGATTGATATTCAACCAGAATTATAGGTCAAATTGACTCAGATTCCGAGTATTATGTTTGCGAGTGATTGTTAAAAGTCTGACCTTCACCTAAGAAAGTTGAATTTTCAACTTTGTTGACATTTCTTACCTGAGAGACTTCAGATCTTGTAAGAAGGAGATCGTTATCCCGAAGCCAAGGCAATCCAATGCAGCAATAGGGGTGCCTAAGCGCTTAGTGGACAGATCAATATAGAAATTGACGACAGTAAAACTAAAGAAGCAAGCCATTGGAAATTTGAAACAACTAAAACAAACAGTTGGTTTATACAGTTCCTAGAATTAGCCATTATCATGATAATACCTGGTCTAACATTTGGTTTATATTATTCTTAGAAAATATGATTTTTTCTATAAGTAACTAAAGTGCTCTCAATTCAGGGAGTTCCTGTTCTCTAAGAAAATTGACTGGAATAATTATATCTTTATTGCGGACGTTTTGCATTAGGTACAGCACAAAACCAGCTTTCCAACAAATCTGAAATTGTTTAAAATTGACTTATATTGGAGGACTAGTGTTCTGATCAAACTTTATTTGGGGTGTGCAAATGTGGTCAAAATCACTTTGAATGCAAATACCCTTTTAGCTATCAAATGAAATGAATCTTTACCATGCTTTTGGCTTTTGGCATGCTTTACCATATTAAGATTTATAGAATTTCCATATTGGGTAAGAACCAATTGCATTTAAAATTTTAAAATTTCACCTATTGCCAAAAACCTTTTTTTTTTTTCCTTGAACTAGGGATTGGCTTTTATTATTTTAGGATTTTAATCTTTTAACTATTTATTTCAAGGATTCAGATAGCGGGGGTATTTACTTATTTATGAATAGTATCTTAAGTAAATGAAATGACAAATTTATGAATAATATCTTAAATATGTAATAATACATTGGATACAAATTGATGGTAATTCCTTATTCATGAATATTATAACACAATGTAGAAAACCTTATAGAATACTGTCAATTTTAGGAAACCAAAGCCAAAGAAGAAGTGAAGAACACAGAAACAGAGATGAAGGAGAGAAGATGAAGAGATGAAGAGATGCCGGAGGAAGAGTTGCACAGAATACTGTTCTGCCCCTCATGCAGCAGCTTTATTGATAATTGAAGGAAATCCAGAGACAGCAGAATTCCTAAATCTGGTTACATACAGTATATCAAAACTAGAAACTAATCTTCCCAAGTATTGGTTGATACTCAAGCTACAAGGGAAAGGAAAGAAACAAAAATAGAAAGAATAGAAAATAAACATAATAGAAAAGAAACGTGAAAGACGTGTCAAAAACTATGAGTTATAACCCATGTGCACACCCACGGTTATGTACCCTCACTTATTAATACTATCCCTCAAGCTAGAGCATATAAATCTCCCATGCCCCAGCTTGCAACCACTCTTAAAGGCGGGGCCAGACATGGGCCTGGTGAAGAGATCACCAAGCTGCTCTCATGATGGAACAAAGAGAGTGACAATCTTCTTTCTGAGGACAGCATCCTTGACAAAGTGTCAAATCAACCTCAATGTGATTGGTATGCTCATGAAACGTGGGGTTACTAGCAATCTAGATAGCAGCTTGATTGTTATGAAACATCTTTATAGGTTGAGTTGTGAAAAAACCCAGTTCAAGAAGAAAGGATTGAACCACATTAACTCAGCCATAGTGTGAGTCTAGCCCTATGTGCAGCTTCAGTGCTTGACAGAGCAACATTAGTTTGTTTCTAACTCCGCCAAGTGATTCAGCCGGGAAGAAAATTTCATTATGGGAAGGCACTGCTTCCAAGTAAGCAACTGGCTCTTGACAGCCTGATAGTTTGAATGAAGACCAACCAAGAATTTGGCAAAATAAAGTTCAGATCGTCATTGTTTTGAGTGAGTAAGATCACTGCTCAGGGGCTGGTATATCTGATGTTCTTCAAGGTACCCTTGGTAGGTGCTGAAATAATCACTGTCTTTTCCCCTTGAGGAAACTACAAGATTGTTTCATAAAATTCAAAATCTGGGAAATATTCTTAGGTCTGAGAATAGCTTTCACAAAGTCCTCCCATACCATCTTACTAAGGACTGGAACGTCACATTAGCCTCAATGGAGGGTCCAACATTGTTCCTTGGCTAAATTTTAACTGTAGAGATTTCACACATCCATTCATCATTTGCAGAAACAGAGGCAGGATCTTCGAGATCAGGTTTAGGAGGATCATCTCTAATGTGATTTAGTTTTCCTTTCTGCGTGAGCATAGGCCTCAGCAGCTTGAGCCCATAGAAGATAATTAGAAGTACCTTTTGGTGGTAATCTGAACATTCAGTAGATCAGCAGAATTTAAAAAACAGCAGCAGCAGCAAACCAGTAGCAGTATCAAGCAGTCTGAAAACTGCAGTAACAATAGCAACAAGTAGCAGTGATGATCATTCCAAGAAACAGGGGAAATAGAATACTTTGTAGATGTAGCATACACAAAAGTTACTAGGGGTACAGATCATACCAATATTTGTATAGTTAATTCACAACAACAGAAGGGGGGGGGGAAGAAAAAAGGAAGATAGATCTGAAGAGAAGCAGTACACAGAAAGGACCGGGGAAAAAGAAAAGAAAAAACAGAGTACTCTATAAGAGAATTCAATGGAAGAAGATGGCAACTAGCAATAAGCCAATAAGGCACCAAACTTGGATCGAAGGCTCAATCTGATATGTATAACTTTTCCTTAAAAAAAATAGCTTCATCTGATCAAGAAACCAGCTGCAACTTGTAGAGATCTACAACCCAGAATAGGCACAACTGAACACATCAGGTTGCTGATCACTTGTCTGATCGCATTCAGATGGGTAGAAGAGCAGCAAGTTGCTGCACTAGGTGGAGAAGAGAAGATGGAGGACGCAGAGTTGCACGGAACACTGCTCTCCCCTCACATAAGCTTTATTAATAACTAAAAGTAATCCAGATTTAGGAGACTGGTTACATTCAACATAATAGAAATCTAATCTTCAAGTACTGCTTGATACTCTAGGTAAAACCATAGAAAGGATAGAAAAGACATGCAGGTCAAAACTGTGTCTCAGAACCCATTGCAAACCCCACGGTTATGTACCTCACTTGTTTGCATATACAAAATTGAAGGCTTCCCTTATATTGTCAAAAATATGAAGTCAGCAAATGAAGGAAAATGAGTAAAGGGGGAGGGGGATTGGGTTTGTTTCCCAACTAAAGCATTGAGAATGTACCAATGACCAAATCCTTTCTTGCTACCGCATTGAACTCCTTTAGGCGTATATATCCCACAGAAGTGATTCCATTGTCCAATTGTTCCAATCTATATAATACTGGGCTTCGAGCAGTAAGTCGTCTTTGAACATTAATTGATTGAATAGGTCCACAGTTCCCGTGCCTGACCTACAGGCATCAATATTTAAGTTGAAAACTAAAGGTAAATGATCTGTATGATATATGCTAATATTTCTCAGTGTTACTGTTTCTGGCATCACAACCTCAATTGTCACGAATGTCTCATTGGGACCTTGGAGCAAAGAAGACACTTCAAAAGCTGGTTTCTCTCTGACATCCACTCCATTAACAGATAAGATTTCATCTCCCTATGAAATAAACATACAATTACAGAAAAACAATCAGTACTGCTTTGCCCCAATAGAATAATATCAACCACAAATAAGTGCACAAAATAACTTCAAAAAAAATCTAAGCGGAAATGGAGAAACTAAGCACATCTGTGTATTGAAATGAATTTAAAGTAGACAAAAGGAAGGAAATTTTCTTGTCAGTCTTCCAGGGAAATTGCATTTGGAAAATGGATATTTTTGCTGATTTATATGATCTTTTACATAGACATTGTTAGGAATGATGTATTAGTATGACCAAAGAAAACTGAACATGAACCAGTTTGACAAGTAAAGCTGATGACACACATAATTGAGTGAGGGCCATCTTTAGGTCAGCATTAACTCCAAGCTTCAAAAATAGGGGTTAGGGTAAATTCAGTTATGGTTTATGGGATGGCCTGCCTGTGGGGTGTGGCCCAATTGGGTGAAGCCGTGACCTCTAATTCTATAATTGTGACAGACAGGTTGTACTGGGTATGTATGGGGTGCTTTGGGTTAAGATCAAAGGATTTTGGTTAGGTTTTGAGATTTTTTTTTTTTTTGGTTGTTGTTGTGGGGGGGGGGAGAGGTGGGGTTAAAAGGTTTCAAGAAGTTCAAGACATAAGACAAAGAATATTAATATGGGGTTTGGGGGACCTAATGAATCTAGAACAGGATGAAACTTGGTCTGAGACTATTGCTGGTTTGCCTGCTCTCCAAGTTTCAACAGATTTGGATGGTTAGAACCAAAGCTATGAGAAATCTTGATTTTGGATGGAAAAGTAACTTCTTTATTTATTTTTTCAATTATTACTTCTTTGTTTCTTTTCTTTTCTTTTGGGTGGGGGGGGAGAAGGGGGGAAGGTTGGGGGAGCTAAATTCATGAAAAGGTGTAACTATGGATGGGCTGATAGATTAGGGCTGCAATTGGAATCCAAGGTAGGGGAATAGAAGGGATATTTTTTGGCTTGGCTTGGGGAAATTGTGGTGTCTGGTTAGGGAGACAAGGACTACCTTGGTTATGAAAGGGAATGAAGGAACCAATCCTGCAGTAGGGGATTAAAATAGAAATCAAGAAGAATTGAAGGGGGATCAGGTAGGCTGCCAAATACCTGGATGGGGACCTTGTGATTGGATTGAATAGAGGAGGGTAGAAATCTGTCCTTTCAGGTATAGCAAGGATCAATGCTTGATCTCATGAGACTTCATGGATTCCCCAGATTGAATGTGTCTGACCATGATTGGGTGTTCATTTAGTAACTTTTGAGAGAACTCTTCAGTCTTCAAGATGGTTGGTACCAACCATAAGTTTCAGCAGTTCTCATCACCCATAAACAGATGGTCAAACAAAGGTGGTGAATCACAACTTAGAGATCTACCTTAGGTGCTTTTGTGCTCAGCAACCTAAGGACTAGACGGCATGGCTCACGTGGGCGCAGTCTTGGTAGAACATCACCTACCATTCAGCCACAAAGGTGACACCATTCCAGGCTGTATATGGCCAAGACCCAAGCATTGTTGCATTGGGAGGAGTCAGCATGGTTGTCAAAGCGTCCGCCTAGGCAGCAAGGCAGTTGAAAGTTTTGAACTGCTTTGTTAACATGCAGTTGTTTTGCTGCTTTTTCACCTAATTGCTACCACTTTGTCGCATTATGCACCTTATTGCCGCCTAGACGCGACATTTTGTACATGATAATATTTTTTCTTGATTTTATAAAAAAACAGTTATTCTACAAAGCCGTATACGAACTTAATAGTTAGTCATTTTATAATTGGGAATCAATGAATCATTAAATGGATAAGGCACTTATTTGGCATCACACTATCATAGAGGTAAGTAAAAATGTAAAATTATTACTTTCATTTTCATACTTATAATTTGATATAGTTTATAGTCATATATTATGATGCTTGATGAGATGAACTTATGTTTGTGTTCTTTTTTTAATAATCTTTCATAAATATGATTCTTGAATGCTTGTTTTTTTTAGATGAATGTGATTCTTGAATGTTTCTTTAGCTTATAATAGAAATTTATCAGCTTAAAAGTAGTCGTATTGAAATATTTTGACCAACCGCTTTGGTCGCCTTATTGCCGCTTTGTCGCCTAAACACCTAAATGGAACCCCAACCACTTTAGTCGCCTTGCCGCCTTAACAACCTTGGAGGAGTGTCATACCAAGCTTGAGGAGTTGACGAATCATATTCCTCCATGAGTGTGATAGCATCTTGTATGACCTCAAGTCCAACTTAAGAGTAGCCAAGATCAGATGCACACCTCAGGCCAATGGGAGGTGACTTATCAAGTGGTGAAGAGTTCAAACAGTTGGGCAACAGACCAAATGAAAAGCTGAGCCACTGCTATTAAGTGCCTACCCAATTGAAGCCTAAATTCAGACTCTGAAGTGCACCCCATTTTCCATGTATCTCAGCTGAAGAAAGTCATTATGATGTAATCCAATTCTAGCGTTAGGGATTCTTTGATATAATTACCTAGAATTTAGGGTTAGCCCAGAATCTCTCTTTACTGAACCAGCAGTTGGAAACCCAAACCTAGGGTTTAACAAGGTCTAATGGGTGATTTTAAGATAACAAGGATCCAATGTAAGAGCTAAGGTAGTATTTGTGAAATGTTAGGGTTTTAACAAACTCCCATGGGATGATTTTGAGATACCAAAAATCACCCTAGGGTTGAAAGAGAATGGTGAGGATCGATCTTAGGAAGGATTAGTGTTCAATTAAAGTAGCACGGGGTGATTAGAGGAGGTTTTAGGGATGATCTCTCTCTTTCTCTTCTTTCCTTTTCTTTTCTTTTCTTTCTTCTCTTTTTCTTTCTGTCTCTTTTCTGTTTTCTTTTTCAGAATGCCAAAAGTCAGAGAAAGGGAAAGAGAGGGGACCGAGAGAGAAAGAAGGGGGAGAGGGGTGCCACAAGGGTTGGAGGAGGTGGGGGAGGGTTCATAAGGGGCAGTGATCATAGTTGTCAAGGCAACACGGTGACCAAAGCGGTTGGGGCACTGCCTAAGTGATTAGGTGGCAATACGGCGACCAAGGCATCTGGGGCAAATTTTTTCAATACAACTACTTTTAAACTGATATATTTCTACTATAAGCTAAACATCAATAATTCTCATTTTACCTCTTTTTGAATCCAAATTGGAATTCGATTTAAACCACTTTTTTTTACTGAACATGATAAATTAATAGATCACAATATTCCGACTTCCAAATCATTCTCCATATAATGATTCATTGATTCCCGAATCCGAAATGAATAACTATTAGGTTCATATTTGGCTTTCTAGAGTAAAAATTGATGTTTAAAAAAATTCAAAAAAATAATGTATAAAATGTCAAAAGAGTGACCACTTTCAGCACCTATTGTGGATAAAATTTGTACCGAACTGGGTCTGCCTTCGGTTCAATCTTCAACCCCAATCAATGCAGCTCAACCACGGTCGGGTCATAGATCCCAGTTAGCCCGGACCCCATGGTCGGGACCGAGTTCTTGGTTTAAACCACCAGTTGTGAGGATGACTGACTCTACAGTTATAGATATAGACGTGACCCCGAAGAGTTCGGGATACGTGATTGACTTACAAATGGTTATTGCTACTCTGAGGAGTGGGAAATCATGTTGAAGATGGAAACTACTTCCACCCCCGAAAAAGGGGGGAAAACCCTACAACGGACGGCCACCAAGAAGGATCGTGAATGAATCCAACGACAGAGAACAAGAGGTAAACCCTATATAAACTAAAGGGTCGCACAAAGTAGAGGTATCTAAATCATTTCCCTTACTATCGTATTCAATTTCTGCTCTGCAACACGCCAGAGCTTTGTGATCAGTTCCTTAACTGACTTAGCCTTCGGAGGTGGCCTCCTGACCCCAGGGTCGGGCCACATCTAACACTGTTTTGCAGGATATTCCTCAGGGATCTCAAGGCTGAGCAGATTTTGGACGCATCATTTGGCGCCGTCTGTGGGAAACACTTTAGAAAGTCATGGTTACCAAATCAGCGGCAGCAGCAGCAGCAGCTGCGCCTCAAAGGATTCAAGATACTCATCCCCCTCCAGAAGGAGACATCCCTGAAGGAGATCTTCCTGAAGGAAGTCGTGCTCGAGAAGTTCACAAAGATGGAGGATTGATTGGAGATGAACATCCAAACGACCTTCAAGAACAGATGAATCAAATGCAGATCCAATTCCTAGAGATGCAGTAGATGCTTCAAATGATGGCGAGGCACGTGGTGGCTCCTCAAGATCCTAATCCCCATGATCAGGAGGAGGCTCGAGGGAGCACATGACTAACTGGGATTTGACTTTCCCCACTACAGGGGCATTCTCTTCAGGGAAATAGACAGCAAGCCGAAGACCAGAATTACAGGCGTGATCCTCGAAGGGGTCGAGAAGGACGGTCTCGAGAAAGAAGAACTGGAGAATTGCCTAAGAGACGGTTAGCATGATTGGGCACAGGAGAGTCGAACAAGAACTCTCACCAAGTTAGAATGAGGGATCCGCACTCATACACCAACGTCACAGCGTTCAGGTAGAGACAGCATTCGGTCAGATGACACTTAGGCGATATACATCGATCGGGAACTGGCGGACATTAATCAGAAATTGGAGCAACTCACAAGAGGAAGAAGAACCAATGATACATACTCTGTCATCAGAAAAACTCCATTCGTGAACCACATTGCCAGGTATGAGTTCCCCCATGGTTTCAGACTCCTTGCATTCTCTACATTTGATGGATTGGGAGATCCAACAGCACATATAAGTTATTCCCAGCAAACCATGGTTCTTGCTGGGTAATTCAGACAAATAATGTGTAGAGTATTCGGATCATCACTCACTGGAGTAGCACAAAAATGGTTCTCGAATCTTCCTTCGGGAAGAATTGCTGATTTTGAAGAATTGGCTCGAAAATTCATTGGTCATTTCCAAAGTGGAATACAGACCAAGAAGACCGAGGAGACACTGTTTACTGTAAAGCAAGGAAATAACGAGTCTATTCAAGATTACTGGCAGAGTTTCAACAAAGCAACAATGGAGATTGAGAACTTGGATGAACAAGTCACCAAGACTGCCCTCTTCACAGGCCTTACCAACAGAAAACTCCTGGCACTATTGCTCCAAGATATGCCAGCCACATACCCTGAACTCGTATAGAGATGTCAGAAGCAGGCTGTAGTGATGGAGATCCTTGAAGGCTGAAGCATGCCAAGGAGAGATCAAAGCCTCAAACAAAGATGAGAAGGTTATTGAAGAGGACCAGGGGTCGAAGCCGCCCGATCATGATCGGGGTCGAAAAGCTCGTTCGAGATGGAAGCAACGTTCGCCCGATCATGTGGATTATACACCATTGAATACCCCACGGTCGGAAATCTTGATGCAAATCAAGAATCAGGATATATTGAAATGGCTACCGAGGATGATTGCTAAACCAGGAGAGAGAAACATGAAAAAATATTGTCGTTTCCATAAAGATTATGAACATTACACGAATGAGTGCAAACATCTGAAGGCAGATATTGAGAGGTTGATGTCCCAGGGGAACTTGTCCAAATTCGTAGAAGGACGAAGTAATGATCAAGAAAGAAGGACTATTGCGGCAAAAAGAAGGGAGCGTTCGGGAAGCCGAGATCGTCAGGACAAAGCTCCTCAATCAAAGAAGGGCAAAGAAGCTATCATCTATCCTTAGTTACTTTCATTTCCTCATGTAGACAAGCTACATTTTTGGTGCAATCTATATTTTTAGAAACCAAATCTCTTTTGAATGGGGGCATACAGGATTAGCAAATCTAAAGGAGTTATAACTAGAAAGGCTTCAGTTATGATCGAATGAGTCCTAATGAGGCTTCGGCTATGCTCAAGTGAGACCTCCAGAAGAGGCTTCGGCTATGCCCGAGTGAGACCTCCTAATGAAGCATCGGCTTTGCCTGAATGAGACTTCCGAAGACGAGGCTTCGGCTATGCCCGAGTGAGACCTCCCAATGAAGCATTGGCTTTGCCTGAATGAGACTTCCGAAGATAAGGCTCTAGCAACGCCTGAGTGGGACCACCAAAAGCTTAAAAGAATTCTCAGGAATCTCTAAGTAGAGGCATCGGTTTAAAACCCGAGTGGGACCTCCGAAAGCTTAGAAGATTTTTTAGGAAATCTCTAAGTAAAGGCTTCGGTTCCAAACCCGAGTGAGACCTTCGAAAGCCTATAGAAATTCTAAGGAATTTCACAAGTAAAAGGCTTCGGTTCCAAACCCGAGTGCGACCTTCGAAAGCCTACAAAAATTCAAAGGAATTTCACAGGTAAAAGGCTTCGGTACCAAACATGAATAAGACCTTCGAAAGCCAATAGAAATTCTAAGGAATTTCACAGGTGAAAGGGTTCGGCTATGCCCGAGTGAGACCTCCCAACAAAGCATCGGCTTTGCCTAAATGAGACTTCCAAAGGTGAGGCTTCAGCTATGCCCAAGTAAGATCTCCTAACGAAGCATCGACTTTGCCCGAATGAGACTTTCGAAGACGAGGCTTTGGCTATGCCCGAGTGAGACCTCCTAATGAAGCATCGGCTTTGCCAGAATGAGACTTTTGAAGACGAGGCTTCGGCTATGCCCAAGTGAGACCTCCTAATGAAGCATCAGCATTTCCCAAATGAGACTTCCGAAGACAAGACTTTGGCAACGCCCAAATGACTCCTTCTAACCCTGAATTTTTCAACAAAATCCTACATAAAGGCTTCGGTTCCGACCGACTAAGACCTTCCCACAAGGCTTCGATTCCGATCGACTAAGACGAAAGAGATTGGGCCTCGGACTTTACGAGTAAGACCCAATAACGCACCAGTCAAGAATTTACTACGGTCGGGAAGAAGATTATATGAGCTACGGATATTTCAAATAAATCCCTACAATTATAAAGGCTTTGGTTACGACCGAATCCTTCTAACAAAGGCTTCAGCTATGGCCAAGTGAGACCTTCTACAAGGCTTCGGCTATGCCCGACTAAGTCCTTCTACAAGGCTTTGGCTACGCCCAACTAAAGTTTTATTGTGAAGACGGAGGATTGCACTCGGCTCAAGTTAGTTGTATCAAGTTACAGAATGTCAAAAGGAAAAAGGCAAGATTGTGTATGAACGAGATGCATTCAGATCAACAGTCAAGTTCAGCGACAGTTCGAATATCAACATCCAACGAACCATATCCATACCCATCAATGGCTGACAATCGCTGACAAACGTGAAGGCAATGATGGCAACGCTTTCCAATGACTACGTGGCGTTCGGCACGCAGACAACAAGGAGTCCAGGCGGCTTGAGAGCACACCGCTGAGCAGATGCTCAGATAGCAATAAATGTGATATTTCAAGAATGAAAGGACGTTTCGTCTGATCGAGATTGAGAAGCAAACCAAGCGTTCGGTCTGGGAGGCTTCTCCCGAACACTCGGCTTGGGGGGCTTATGTTGTGGATAAAATTTGTAGCAAACCTAGTCAGCCTTCGGTTCAATCTTCGACCCGGATCAAATACGGCTCAACCACGGTCGGGTCATGGATCCTTGTTAGCCCTGACCCCATGGTCGGGACCGAGTTCTTGGTTTAAACCACTAGTTGTGTGAGGATGACTGACTCTACAGTTATAGATATAGACGTGACCCCAAAGAGTTCGGTATACGTGATTGACTTATAAACGGTTACTGCTACTCTAAGGAGTGGGAAATCGTGTTAAAGATGGAAACTACTTCCACCCCCGAAAAAGGGGGGAAAACCCTACAATCGGACGGCCACCAAGAAGGATCGTGAACGAATCCAACGACAGAGAACAAGAGGTAAACCCTATATAAACTAAAGGGTCACACAAAGTAGAGGTATCTAAATCGTTTCCCTTACTATCGTATTCAATTTCTACTCTGCAACTCGCCAGAGCTTTGTGATAAGTTCCTTAACTGACTTAGCCCTCGGAGGTGGCCTTTCGACCCCAAGGTCGGGCCACGTCTTACACTGTTTTGTAGGATATTCCTCAGGGATCTCAAGGCTGAGTAGATTTTGGACACATCAGCACCTTAACAGCAATACAACACAAAGGCGACAAAGTGGTAGGCCTAGACAACAAAGCAGCTGAAATCCACACATCAAAAAAATGGTTGGAAACAAGTCGATTCAAAACCGCCTTGCCACCTAGACGGATGCTTTGACAACAATGACTATGATGGGTGGGGGAGGGTTTTCGAGGGCTGCTGATGGAAGGGGTTTCTGGAGCTTGCGCAAGGGAAAGAAGGGGAGAGGGAAGGCTGCAGGTTAGAGAGGAGGAAGGGGAAGGAAGACGGGGTGCTCTACTCACTTAAATAGGCTGCTATTGATGGAAGAACGCTGCTGAAATTGAAGAAAGAAATTTCAAATCCTGCAATGGCCCTCCCGAGAAAGCCATGACTTGTTTCCCACAAGAGTCTTAATTCTTTATTCCATTCAGTCTAATTTTACAATGAGATGAGTGGATTAATCATAGCCTTACATAAAGAAAGAAGGAATTAGACTTTAACTAGGAAATGGAAATAGACTCAACTACGGTTTCCTTCGTAAACTAGGACCCCCTTCACGCTTAACTAAATAATAACCGTTAGAAAATAAACTTTAATGAACCAAAACAGTGCAATAACAAGAAGAACTGGGAAGAAGAAAAAAGAAGAAAGGAGAAGAATTGATAGGAATCACATAAGCCTACGATTCTATCTTAGCACTCCTAGAATCGCAGCCTCTTATTTATAGATATCAATAGTTTATATTACAACTTGAGAAGCAAGCCATCTTGCCCTCTAAAAAAGGAAATAAAGAGTACAACTTATGGACAAAATCTTCTAGTTTTCTTACTCCTAAAACCTGTCCAAAATAGAAAGCAAGGAAGAAAATTCGACCAAAACAGGAATTTTGACCTTGCAAAAGGCCGAAATTTCGATGTTTCAGTCGAAACTGGACACTTTTTTTAGAAATTGGAATTTCAATTTCGGGCCTCATATGGACTCAAAATGATTTGGATTCTTGCATACCACATATTTTAAACATAATAAACACAATGGAACTAGTATTTTACCCCCAAAAAACCATTGAAAATTTATCATTCAAGTATACTAACAAATGACTGGTTCTGACAAGTGCAAATCGTATTGCACAAAGGCATAGAATCATCAGCATGCATGAATTGTTTGGTAGAATGGTTACATATACAACAAGTCAACAAAATAAAATGACCGACTAGATCAAGTGATCGTGTCTCACATATATTAAGTTGAAGCATGTATATCTTATATACATAAAATAAAAATATATAATTTTAGAAATAATTATTAAAACCAGAAAATTAAAAAATGGTGGCAAATAATAAAAAGATAAGTTTAACAAAACACAATCATAGATTATAGTCCTAGGCTAAACATATATTAATTTCAAGGCAATACAAAAATCATTTAAGGCATGAACAAAACAAAAATAAAAATAGGGGAAGTTTGGAACTATTGAGTATGGCTCATGCTTCACATTCTATTGTTGCCGGAGTTTCCTTTGTAGCTGTTGTGGCTTAGGAGATGTTTGGAAGCAAAAAATGAGCAAAAGAGGTGTTTGAAGGCAAAGGAGTTATAGAAATTAGGTAAAAATGGGGTAGAAATCAACAAAAACTAAGGAAAAACAAGTTGGAATGTTGAAATTGTCGAAATTTCGGTCAAAACCTCCGAAATGGTCGAAATTTGACATTTTTCTGAAATAATTGGATTTTCGTTTCGTTTTTGAAAAATGCAGACATTTCAACAATTTCGGTCAAATTTTCTTCTATGATAGAAAGTACCAAAAAATGGAAGTTTTGAAATTAGTAACTAATAGAAAATAGAAACTATGCTTTCTAGAAACTACCAAAACTTGTGTAGCAAGATTCCTACATTAGAAAGAGTAGCATATCTAAAAAGGAAACAAAGAATAATGGCATAACACTGTTCACGTGCACAGTAACAGCCCAAACTTCAACACTCCCCCTCAAACTGGAGTATACACAAAGAAAACTTCAGCTTGCACAATAAGAATAAACTTGAAAGGTAACACCAATCTTGAATCGTGTAGCAATAGCAGACGTCAATAAACACTAAGAAAACTTCACCCGAGAGATAATCAACGCCAACTGAAAGAAAACTTAAATTTTCCATGTCGAAAGAATCGTCCAATAATGAGAACAATCGATGATGTTGAAGACGAACAAAGTTCATAAGTATAGCAAGATCAAAGACACTATCCACCTAATGCTGGTAGTAAAGAGAAATATCCACACTAAATCTTCAAAATTGCGACTTTAAAGTCCATATAAATGCTACACAAGAAGGCAAGTAGTAAGTAAAGTATGGGTAGGTAAAAGGCACTATTGATTACTGTGGACCAAAGGTAAAAGACAGTATGGGTTACTACGGACCAAGTAGGTAAGGTAAAAGACAGTATAGGTTACTACAGACCAAGTAGGTAAGGTAGTATTGGTTACTATGGACCAAGTAGTTAGGTAAAGAACAATATAAGTAAAGGTAGGTAATGATATCGTTGTAGAATGCCATAAGTTGAGGACAAAGATCTTCAAAAATAATATCCATCAGCACATCTTGAGTAGATATAGAATAAGGTATCATTCTCCCCCTCACGTGTAGCATTACACGTGGACAATTAATGATAGCCAATAACCAATATCCAATTCAAAATGATCCTAAGAAATTTAGTTTCCAAGTTCTCCTCATGGTAGGGAATGTTGCAATATGGTAACTATATAGTATCAATGGTAAATATAGTCCAATGGCGAGGAGTTATGGCATAGAAGGGATTTAATAAAAAGAAAAAATATGGACGAGGAGGGAGAGGCATAGGTTCAGCTATGGATATCAAGAACAATAAAAAAGCAAAACATATGTAGTACCAAAGGTGGGTAGAAAAAAAAATTGTCAGACACAACAGTAGTCAATGGAGTAGAACCTAGCTGATACTAAATTCAGGTCTAAGACGTTGAAAAAAATCTTAGAAGAAACAAAGTAGGTACATGTCTTTATGGAAAAAAGAAAAAGAAAAAAACTTGCAGAAAATTAATTCCACCCACGAAATAGGGAAACAGTTGCCCAAGGATTCACATGAAACATTGTATAGCATCTTAGGTTATAAACCAGTAGTTGAGATGCAAACACAATCAGATAGGTAAATCGCAGCCCCTTATCATATAAAAAGGAAACACCTGCCCAAGGATTAAATACTGGGTAGATCGAACCTTAGAGAAGACCCAAAAAAAAACTTGTGTTGGAACCATCATGTAAAGGATTGCAAACTAAAACATACAGCCAATTTTCATCTGGATTCCCTGGGTTGTTAATAGCATCAATAGGTATTATTTGAGTCCTTCATAAGTCATCAAAGAAGCAAATTATATAAACCAATAGCCATTCCATATAAATCTTCAGAAACCAGCAAAAGATCCCACAATCTGTAGTATAAACTCATGAACCAATAGCCTAGAACTTGACTAAGAATCATAAAATAAATTCTGTAGAGTGCAGAACCGAATAGGGTAGACCAAAAAACTGCAGTATGCAAAAACAAAAGGCTAATGAAGGGGATAAAAAAATATATCATAATATAATCCAAGTTCTGGGATCTTCCAAAGGGGTAATAGGTGGGGAAGATCAATTTACATTAATACCTTATCTAATAGTATATTAGTTGCGGCAACAAGTGGTTGCACACCAAGGAAAACTGAAAGAGAACTTCTGAAGAGAATACTTGAGAACAACACTGTTTTGATTAAAAAAGCTCTGATGCCATGTTGGAAATAAACTTTAATGAATCAAAACAGTGCAATAACAAGAAGAACTGAGAAGAAGAAAAAAGAAGAAAGGAGAAGAATTGATAGGAATCACATAAGCCTGCGAATGTAGCTTAGCACTCCTAGAATCGCAGCCTCTCAGTTATAGATATCAATATTCTAGATTACAACTTGAGAAGCAAGTCATCTTGCCCTCTACAAAAGGAAATAAAGAGTACAACTTATGGACAGAATTTTCTAGTCTTCTTACTCCTAAAACCTGTCCAAAATAGAAAGTACTGAAAAAGAAAAGTTTTTGAAATTAGTAACTAATAGAAAATATGTTTTCTAGAAACTACCAAAACTTGTGTAGCGATATTCCTACATTAGAAACAGTAGCATATCTAAAAAGAAAACAAGGAATAATGGCATAACAGTATTCAAGTTACTGTTCACATGAACAATAACAGCCCAAACTTCAACAATAACCACACAATTTAGGGAATTAACTTGTACTGTAAGACCTAATAATCCACAAGGAATCTTTATTTAAAATAGATCCCCAATGACACCAGAACTCACATGACTGACTCAAACAGGGAACTAAAAACAGATTTGAACCTCAGAAAATTAAAAAAAAATTGCCAGGAATAAAATAATCAACCAAATAAAAGGGGAAAATGAAGAAACTTCCCCTACAGGGGTTCAGCCAGCCCCTAATTGCACCATCTTGGTGGGGCCTTGGGACCAAACTAGGGTTTCAATCAGGGGGAGATTTTGTGCTTATATCACATTGGCTCCAATATACTTTCTCAGCCAATTCCCCCCTGTTTAGCTGAGTGATGAGAGCTGCAGCTCAACCCGGATGAGTTGCTCAACATCCGTTACTCTCCACAAGGAAAGATGGAAGTGCTGATCAAGTAGAAAGACTTGCCTCCCTACAAAAACACTTGGGGAGATCTTTAATGAAGTGCACCATCAGTCTCCTGAATTTCACCTTGAGGACAAGGTGAAACTGATTTTCCTTTTTCCTTCTTTTTTTTTTCTTTTTTTTTTTTTTTTTTTTTTTTTTTTTGGGGGGGGGGGGTAGAGTGTTGAAAAGCCCGTGATGTCAAAAGTGTACACACGCAACAGATGGAGGGGCCACAGGGGATCATTGTCCGCTGAA
Organism: Hakea prostrata; assembly: GCF_041222555.1. Taxonomy (NCBI): domain Eukaryota; kingdom Viridiplantae; phylum Streptophyta; class Magnoliopsida; order Proteales; family Proteaceae; genus Hakea; species Hakea prostrata. The sequence goes on along the minus strand of NC_142602.1, from coordinate 43,843,790 downwards.
AAGGTGGATGGAACCAACTAAAGAGGCAGGGATGCAGAGACAGCTGGCAGGAGACCATAAGGGAGCAGCCACACTCTTGCTGGAGAATTAGAAGTCGTGGGCCATGAGCAACAGTTAAGATTACGATGGGGGAGAGGAAAAGGGATAGGCAATTAGTGACTAAAGAAGGGGACAAGTGTGTTTGCAGTGGGTGAGCTGAGCTCTCCAGTAGAGGACAAGAAACAGAATAGGGAGAAGTTGGTGAATGCCGTAATTCATAAGTAAGCTGCTAGTATTGAATAAAGCATACATATTACCCTGTTCTAATCTCTGTTCTTCTATTGTATTCTTCATTGTGCTGTGATTTGTAAATGAGTATTGCTGTCACGTCAGTGTGTAGAGATTGAGTTAAGCAGGTCATACAAGATGCTATTTATAAATCATAAGAAGAGCCATGACCACACTTTTTCTAAAGAGTCCCAAACAAAATTTTAATTAACTTCAGATATAAGTAAATTTAAATGCATTCGCACACTGTTTGAGAGCATCATGAAGTATAAAGAACTATTAAGAGCAAGTGTAGTTGAATCACTACCTGCCTTACTCCAGCAACATGGGCAGGACCATCCAAAATAATCCCTAGTACCTTCAATCTCATACGTCCATCAGCATCAGGAAGCTCCCTAAGGTTTATTCCAATCCCAGTCACATCATACTTAGCCATCTTGGAGAACTTTCAGCAATGATGAAAGCATAGTAGAAAGAAATCAGCAAATTCTTATAACTGGACCTAAACATTGATGCAAGTGCCTACAATTGATGGAAGTGAAAGGTTTCCTAAAGGAACGAGCATAAGCATGGCAATATTAACATTAGCATGAGAAGTAAACAAAAATCTAATGTAAGAAGGATGGAGGACAATAAAATCTCTTAACATGATGTCAACATGGAGTATCGAAACACGAACACTCATGAATTAAATGCAGCAAACAGATCGTAGAGTTTCAGGATCCTGTAACCAGCTCATGCGTGTGTTGACTTTCTTGTTTATAATATAAAATCAAATCTCAGTTTAGGAAAAATTCTCTAAATTGAGTTACAGCAAAACGGAAAATTACATGTTGCATAGAATCTCCCAAATGTACTAAAAAGGAAACTATCCTATGGAGATTACTTGTCAACCAAACAATAAGAAAATTAGAAAGTGACCAAAATAGAAAGTAGCCAAAGTAGAAACCTAAGCTAAAACAGAAAGCAAAATATCAATAAAATAAATTGAAGGGAAGAACAGGACTGCCAAACCTAGATAACAGAACCAACTTGAGGGAAAGGAAACATAACATGAAAAACATTTGTTGGTTGGTTGGTTCAATTCTATTAATGGATTTCGTTTATTTACTTAGATTAATATTTCTTGTCGTTGCCCAAGAAAGAGTCATTATGTAATATTGTTGTTTCCACTTCATTATAAATAAAGGGTCTTGAGATCACATTGATCCATTCTACCACAATCGACTTTCTCAACAAAGCATCAGAGCCAAAAGTCAATTGGGGGGGGGGGGGGGGGGGGGGGGGGTGGCAGGGGGAGAGGAAAGCAACAAAAGAAGGCAAAGGAGAATCTCCCTCCCTCTAAACCCACCACTATCACTGTCGCTGCTCCCTGGACCCACCACCATCACCTACAACCAGTCTTTCTTCCATTGCCAAGACCTGCAACCACCCATTCCAGCAATATTTCTTCCATCGCAACCTGCAACTACCCATTCCAGCAACCTCTCTCTCTATCTCTCTAAACCCACCACCTTCAGTGTCGCTGACTCGCTGCTCCCTGGACCCACCACCGTCACCTACAATCAGTCTTTCTTCCATCGCCAAGACCTGCAACCACCCATTCCAGCAATATTTCTTCCATCGCAACCTGCAACTACCCATTCCAGCAACCTCTCTTCCACTGCAACTTGCAACTACAGCAACCTTTGTTCCATTGCAACCTGCAAATACTCATTCCAGGCTCCAGCCACCATTGTCTTGTTTCCTTCCCCTTTTTCTTGAATTGCAAGAACCTGCAAACCTTTTTCTTTTTTTTTTAAACCACCGAACGTGAAACAAGCCTGCAATCATCGAACCCGTCAAACCTGCAACCTGAAACACTATCGCCTCCACCATCAAACCCATAAATTGATATCTCCTTCACCTTATCTCTACACTCCATCAAAGTATTGAACCCAATATTACAATCAAACCCAACCGGCGGAGTCGCCTTCTTCCCTCCATTTTTTCTGTTTTCTCTAAAGAAGAAGAACAGTAATAGCACCTTCTTAACTGAACCAGAAACAGACCCAATCTGGACCTATCAAGCCCAATAGAACACTTGAACCAGAACCAGATCCACTAAAAACAGAACCTGCAGCTTATGTCATTTAAAAAAAAAATGGGGTTCCTTATCCCATGAATCCGACTTACTTGCGTGGTTAGGCTATTCAACTCCACGATGTTTCAGTTATTTCAAAAGGGTAAAGACTGAAGAACAGTAGGGATTTTTTTGAATCCATGGCAATCACTGATGGTACCACTGCTCCCACTGGCTTCGAACATTGACCTACTCTTCCTCCTGTTTCGATACAATTTGATGGGACAAATTATTTGATTTGGTTCTGATCTGCGTACCTGACTATTGCTGGAAGAAAAATTGTTGGACACATCACAAGCACCCTATCAAGCCTACAACCGCAGGTGCTTCATAGGATAAATGGATCTCGAATGACTCTCTTATCATGTCATTCTGATAAGAACCTACTAATCACTCTGGGATTTAACAGCAAAAATGGGAGAGAATTACAAGATAAAGCTAGTTTTAATGGTGCCAGTCACCCCCAACACCTCACAGTGCCCCTCAGCCTACAGCTGCCCAAACATCATTCACATAACATTTGATGCTCTTTGCTCTCCCTTCCCCTCTATTTATAATCACCCCCCCCATACTGACCCCCTCACTCTCTCTCTCTCCCCCCCCCCCCCCATGTGGCATAATCCTGGGGTCCCATCACTACCAACCCCTTGAAATTCACCTTGTCCTCAACGTGAAGGAAAATTAAGCACTTGGTTTTCACATGCTTGCCACACAGCCAAGCCAATTCAGCAACATTCTCAGAGACACAATAGCAAACCCATTTCCAAGGATGTAACTGACCAATGGCATGCAACTTTTGATGCTTTCCATTCACCACTAACTCCTCAAATGAAAGAGTAGAGATGTCACACTTCAGTTCCTCTCGAGCAAAATGCCAAAAACACCATAGATGGGTAGATGGGAGCCAACCTGACGTCCAAGAGGCGTAATGCTGCCATTATCCAAATGGGGAAGACCAAGAAGCAACGCTTCAGAAGTTATACCCGCCTAAAATCCAGCGTCGAGGTAACCTATTTCTGCCGATGATTTCATGGCACATGCAGTGATAGAACGCAGGTCCTCTAAATCAAGCACCAGACCACAAAGAAGAAAAAGAGAGTGGGATTCAATGCTAGACAGACCCCCAAGCAAATTGAGAAAAACTTTTAGAGAAAAATCGAGGGGAACTTCTCCAAACAGTGGTTTTCTCCAGCATATTTTTTCAGTCCAAGAGTCGTTGGTGCAAGTCACACCCCTACAAATGTTACCATTGTTGGGAGAGCCAATCGATTGGAAGCCCGAGTTGTATTGCATTTCAATCATAGAAGAAGGGTTCCACTCGCTGGTGTCAAGAGCTGCATCTCTACCTTGGGTTGTTGCACAACCAGCTGCGAGGGCTTTCTCAAGAGGGAGGTAGAAGACGACACTCTCTCCTATTGGTTAGGTCGGACCTCCATTGCTACCGCCCCATTCTCGCTGCCTCATTTTCCGTCTTGGTTTTGAGAGGTTGAAGACGATGGCTTCCCCCTTTTTTGCTTGGTCGGACCACTGGTTTGGTGAGTCTTTGGTTTGAACTGGGCCTTCGGTTGAGCCTTGGTATGTTTGAGTTATTTGGGCCCAAAGTAAGAATGAAAAAAAGTGGGTTTTAGGGTAACAAAATAGGCCAGGCCTATGGTAGATGTTTTAAATGGGTGGGGTCCAAATGCTTAAACCCATGGGTTGAAAGGGATGGGCTGGGTATGGGGTAAAAGGAATGGGTTAGGCTTAAGGTTAATAGAATGGGTCAGGCCCTTAGTGTTGCTTTTGAATCGGTTAAGCCTAACCGCTGAGAAACTAAGGGTTAAGAAAAACGGGTTGGAGATTGGTTTAATGGAATCAGATGGGCTTGGGGCTAACGGAATGGGTTAGGCCCAAGGGGTTTCTTAGGGAATCTAGCAATCCAATCTTTGTATTTGGTTTGCCTAGGCTTAAGTGGTCCTTGGTATTTAGAGCTCGAACTAAACCAACGAACAGGTTAAGAGGCAATTCGAACAAAAAACCCTCCTTCAAACTCTCTTCTCCTTATTTGACGAGCTGCAACCCTCTCCGTCGCCGCTTAGAGCTTTTTGCCAATTGCTCCTAACCTCCTTTTATGCCTCTTCTCTTCGCCACATCTCGATTTAACAGCAGGATACCGCACTTCCACTCTAGTCCAGTAGGTACCCTCACTCGAACCTCTCTTCTTCTTTCTTCTCCACGTTAGGCGAAGTGCAACTTTCGTCGCCAGCAGTACTCCACTCTCCGAATGATGCTTTCTTCCGGCCTTCTTTATAGCTAATCCATGCCATTTTTCAACGTGCACCTTCAAATCGACTTCGCTAACGCTTGTCTCAACCACAGCACTATGGTTGTCCAAAGCTGAGATGAAATCAATTTTTAAGCCTCAGTGAAGCTCACCCAATCCAGCTTCGGCCAGCATCTCGCGTAGACCCAATCTTACACATCACCTTCCAAACGTTCGAGAGCTACTGCAAGCCAATGTTCTTGCTCAATCTGGTGTTTCCAATAGAAAAACTCGACTTCAATCAACCATTCCTGCGCTCTTCCTTACCGGAAAACTAAGATAGTGCCATAACTCCTCCTTGGGATCATCACTACTCTAATACCAATTGATAAGAACCTACTAATCACTCTGGGATTAAATAGCAAAAATGGAAAAGACTTATAAGATAAAGCTGGTTTTAGTGGTGCCAATCACCCCCAACACCTCATGGCACCCCTCAGCCTAAGGCTGCCCAAACATCACTCACATAACATTTGATGCCCTTTCCTCTCCTTTTCCCTCTATTTATAATCCCCCAATACAAACCCACTTGTCCCCCTTCACGTGGCATAATCTTAGGGTCCTATCACATTCCTTTAGAATTCTATTAATCCAAATCTTATTTGTGGATACCTATTGCTTGATACTGCAACCCAAATCTAGAAGACTACTACAAAAAAAAAAAGGACAATTAGCGTATGATGCACAAATTTATGAGCTACAGAAGAAGCTTTATGAGGCTACCTAGAAGGAACTGAATTACGCTCTCATTGGCAAGAGTTAGATCACTATAGGGACTATCACCCCATGAATCCTAATGATGTGGCTGCCTATAGGAAGCAAGTAGATAAAATTTGGGTATATGACTTCTTGGCTGGTTTGAATATGGAGTATGATCAAATCATGGTACAAGTATTAAGTCGTTCTAACTTTCCTATACTAGAACAATCTTATGCCCTCATCAATGTGAGGAAAGCCATCGTTTTTTCCATGTTTCATGCCCTTATTGTGGAGAAATCAGCCCTGCAGTTTGTTAGCACCAAATCTGATTCAACCACGGAGATTGTCAAATGTGAGCACTGTCATAAACCATGTCATACCAAGGCCACTTCTTGGAAGCTACATGGGAAGCCTGCTGATTTTGAGTAGAAAATGGCACAAAGAAGGGGAAAATCGAAGGCCAATCATTCTAATATTGTTCCCACAGCACCCTCTGCAAACATTGGTTTTTTACATGAGGAATTAGCTACTCTGCGAGGTATTCTATAGTCTTCTACTACTTGTGCAACCTCTAGTACTACTTCCATTACCCATGCCAACTCTTATCTTGCTACATCAGGTAAAACTCGTACAAGCTTCCATATTTCTTTGGTTTCTACTCCTAGATCATTGATACAGAGCCACAGATTATATGATAGGTTCATCCTCTTTTTTCTTACATTATTCTCCAACCTCAGGGAAAGATAAAGTTCGAAATGTTGATGGCTCTTATTTTTCCACTGCTAAAAAGGGACCATTCAGCATTCTCCATCACTCTCTTAGTCTAAAGTTTTGCATGTTCCTTCCTTCTCTACTAACTTGCTTTTTAGTAGTCTTACACATGACTTGAATTGTAAAATGATTTTTTTTCCATCCTACTGTGTGTTTCAAAATCTGGTAATGGGGAGGAGATTGGATGTGGTAAACTAGACAATGTACTTTATCTGTTGGAGCCGATTGAAGGATCTATTTCTGCTCTAGCTACGTCTTCTCATCAGGTCCATTCGGTTATATCAAACCTTCATCAATAGCATTGTAGGCTAGGTCACCCTCCTTTAAGTACTCTTAAAAAAGTATTTCTTGATTTAGTTTCTTCTTGTAATAAAGACGAATTTTTTTGTGGAGCCTACATTTTTGCGAAACAAACTCATTATACTTATTTACCTTCTCTTCATAATAGAAAATCTATTCCTTTTGTGTTAATTCATACTGATGTCTAAGCCCTTCCCGACTTGTGTCAATTACTAGCCATAGATACCGTGTTACTTTCATTGATTCACTCTCTCATTGATTTATCTTTTAAAACGGAAACAAAGGAGGTTTTCCGATATTTTTGAGATTTTCATAATATGATTAAAACTCAATTCAATGCCATTGTGAGTATATTAATGGTGAGTTTTAGAGTTCTCTGACTTTGGCATAATACACCAAACTAGTTGTGTTGATACAACTGCTCAAAATAAGGTTGTAGAAAGAAATAACCAGCATCTATTAGAGAAAGCTCGTTCTCAATGATTGCTATGAATGTCCCTAACCAATATTGGAATGATGTTATACTCATGCCTCTTACCTTATGAATAAGACGGCCAATAGGATACTTGGTTTCAAGTGTCCTAATGAGATTCTCCAAGGAGACTCTTCATTTGTTATTCCCCCAAAGGTTTTTGGAAGTGTATTATGCTAGAATAACAGCCCCACCAAGATAAGTTGGCTCCCCACAACCTACGCTACATCTTCCTAAGGTATTTTGCTACTCAAAAAGGGTACAAATGCTATCATCCTCCTTTTAAAAGAACCATTGTTCCATGGATGTTGTGTTTAATGAATCTTGTCCTCCCTATACACCTTTCCAAGGGGAAAGTCCTAGAGGAGAGGTGTTCTTTCCAACCTTGGACTATCCTACCACACATATAAACACACACATCACCACACTTACAGGCCCTAGAAGAGATTCCTAACCAGGGGAGCATTTGGCCAGCATAACAAAGGACTCTATGTCTCCCCCTTCTTTGTTTGAACCTTATAAGGATCCTACTTAGGGGGAGACCACCCTTGTGAAACACACTATTGAGGTCTTCCAAAACAAAATTGACTAGAATAAAGAGGTGCAAACGTATTAGAGAAAGAAACTACAATCAGCCCAAGCAGGTGGAAAAAGTTAGCATGATGCCACTCCAATCTTCTACTCCAGAATCAGGTTCTAGTGTTCTCCTTAAGGTATCTAATTTTGATCTCCCTACTGCAATTAGAAAAGGAGTTAGATCATGTACTCAGCATCCCATAGTGATGTAACCCCGGAATTTAAAGTCAGATTTTTAAAATCTTCTGAAGTTGGTCCAGCACTCAATTAGGGTTTATAAGTGTTTTGGCTAGCCTTTTAGGGTATTTAGGGTTTTGGCTGGGATGGAGAAAGGGTTAGGGTTGCTGGTTTTTTAATTCAGAACTGTTTCCTATCTTATTCCTTCAAATAGAAGATGTTCTAGCTGTGAGAAATTGATAAAACTCAGTTTTCTGCAAATATGGAATTTCTGTAACTTCAAGGAACAAGATGAAAGTGCAGGGATTTAGAACTTAGGGTAACTATACTGTATTTGCAGAACTAAGGATGGGCATGTGTTCCTAAGGCTTGTGCTATCCTAATGAGCCTAAATGGGGGCTAAAAGGGGCTGGGGATGATGCAGTCTCAGATGGGGTAGGACCCGGAGCTGTGGGGAAGAAGAAGAGGTTGGGAAGGGCTGCAGTGGTAGGGCTTGGGGTGGGGAATGGCTGAAGGTGCAGGGGAGGGTTAGAAGGTGACTAAACTTACTCATGAGTTAAGGGATTTTCTGGAATCTGCAGATGAAAGCTTGAAGTGGTTGTTGATGATCAAAAGACTGAAGAATAATAGCACTTAAACCCAGCTGCAGGGTATCCCCAGGATTCCCACAACTTCCCAAGTCAGTTCTCAAACTCAATTTGATTCACTAATCAAGACTGAAGTTTAAAATACTGGACTAAGCTATTTATAGCCTCTACAACTGATTTGGACTCAAATAATGATTCCATTACCTATTTGGGATCCAACACTACTTAATTAGAACTTGAGTAAAATAAGACCACTACTTAAGATAAGGTTTCTAATTTTAGATAATCCTATCATAAACAAATCACATTCAAAAACAAATACCAACTTCACTCAACTACTCAAGACTCCAAATTAGGAAATAATTAAAATTAAATTACTTTAAGGTAAGGTTCCTAAAATTAGGGAACCCTATCCTAACAGCTCAACACTAACTTGAATGGACTGTAACTCTTAAACTGCTAATTCAAACAGAAAAAATAAAGATAGATCCCTAACCTTAGGATCGTGGGGACTCTGGGGAGTAAAATAAGACCCATATTGGGATTTGGGCCCCAAAATGGGGCTTGGAAAATGACTAAAATACCCTTGGGTTTGGCCAGCTTTAGGGGCACCTTTTGGGTCTGATTTTTTGCCCAATTTTGGGGGGCCCAACCCAGGATACATCACATAGCCAAGTATGTTTCCTATGATTCTTTGTCTGACTACTACCGTGCTTTTGTACCCTTTTTATTATCTGTCTCTGATCCTAAGAGTTGGCAAGAAGCTTATGTTGATAAAAGGTGGAAATTAGCTACAATAGAGGAAATGCAAGCAATGAAGAAAAATGATACTTGGGGAGTGGTTACACTTCCTTCAAGAAAAAAATCCATGGGCTATAAGTGGGTATTTGTGGTTAAACAGGATATGGATAGATCAGTCAATGGGTAGAAGGCTATACTAGTTGCGAAGGGGTTTACCTAGACATATGGAATAAATTATTAGAAGACCTTTGCCCCTATTGCAAAACTGAATATTTTTGAAGTTCTACTGTCGGTGGCTATGAACAAAGATTGGAACTAGCATCAACTAGATGTGAAGAATGCCTTCTTACATAGGAGTTGGAAGAAAAAGTTTATATGGAGATCCTACATTGCTTCTTTAATGACAATACTGCGGGAAAACTTAGTCGGTTGAAGAGGTCTATTTATGGATTGAAACAATCAGATGTTGGTTTGGACGCCTCCAGAAGTTAGTGACCTCTATTGGGTACAAGCAAAGTAATGTTGATCATGAACTGTTTATCAAGAAGTCAGGTACCAAGATCACTCTTCTGATTGTTTATGCGGACGATATTGTCATCACAAGGAATGATGCTGAGGAAATATTGAGGCTGAAGGACTGTCTTAGCAAAGAGTTTGAAATTAAAGACCTAAGGAAGCTACAGTATTCCCTAAGAATTGTGGTGGCCCGGTCAAAGAAGGGTATATATCTATCTTAGAGGAAGTATGTTCTAGAAGAGCTAAACTTAAGGAGAAAGAGGGAGAACCAGTGGACAAAAGATGGTAGGGAAGCTTATGTACTTGTCTCAGGCCATGCCTGACATTGCATATGCCGTGGGACTAGTGAGCCAATTCATGCATGATCCATATTTAGCTCATACGAGAGCCATTACCAAACTACTGCAGTATTTAAAGGGAAGTTCTGGAAAAGGGATACTTTTATCACCCACTGGTAATCTAAACGTAGAAGCATATGCTGATGCAAATTAGGCTGGGTCTCTAGACAAGAAGTCTATTTCAGGTAATTGTACCTTTGTTAAAGGTAACCTACTTACTTTGAGGAGTAAGAAACAGAATGTGATAACCTTATCCATTACAAAAGTTGAATACAGAGCTATGATTCGTGAATGTGTGAACTACTATGGCTGAAAGTTCTGCTTGAAGACATTAGAATTCAAGTCCGAAGCCCTATAATATTGTATTGTGACGACAAGTCTACAATTAATATTAACAATAATCCTGTGCAACATGATCGAACCAAGCACATTGAAATTTATGGATATTTTTTGTCAAAGAAAAGATGGAACAAGGGCTGATTTGTATGCCTTTTGTGAGATATGGAGACCAAGTAGCTTATATTTTCACCAAGGGTTTGAAGGAAGGAGATTTCCTCTCTACTGTAGGCAAGTTGGGCATGACTAACATCTATGCCTCAACTTGAGGGGGAGTGTTGGTTGGTTTGGTTCTATTAGTGGGTTCGGTTTATTTACTTAGACTAATATTTCTGGTTGCCCAAGTAAGGATCATTATGTAATATTGTATTTTCACTTCATTATAAATAAAAGGGCTTGGGATCACATTGATCCATTAAGCATTCTACCACAATCGACTTTCTCAACAGCATTACACAACAAACTTAAACAGGTGAACAACAAATGATGTGGATATCATCCCTATGGCAAAATATTCTTTTTGGAATACTCTCCTATAAGTCTGAACTAGTATGAAATTTATTGCATGTCAGATGTCTTGAATTTCTATGTATCCACAATTTTAGGGTTAGGGATGTGTGATTATCTCCATAAAATTAGGGTTACCCCAGAATCCTTTCCTTGTGAACCAGCGAAAAAGGAACCAAACTTGGGAACTGGAGATTTTCAATAAACATCTGGATGAGTTGAAAGAAATTGAGAAGAAAATAAAGTTAGGGCTCTAAGAAATCAATATGGATTGGTTTAGAGATTCCCAAAATTACCCCAGAGTTGCAAGGAAAGCCTGTGGTTGGGTATTGGGTGGGTTAGAGATGGTTTAAGAGAATAAATGGGCTGTTATGGCTATAGAACTGATTCGTGGGTAGGTTTCTTGGGATCTTGGTTGGATCTTTGGATCTTGCCTCTCTTTCTTTTCTTTCTCTCTGTCTCTCTTTTCTTTCTTTCTTTCTCTCGTTTCTTCCTTCTTTCTTTTCTTTTGTTTCACTTCATGCTGCTGCAAGATTCAAGAAGGGGGGGGAGGGGGGGAGGGGATAGGGTTTAGGAAGGGTCGGGAAGGGGTTCTAGGGGTGCCGCAAGGGTGGGAATGTGTTTTTGGGGTTGCAGAAGGGGTGGGGAAGGGTTCTTGGTAGTCTGTGATGGGAGGAGAAGTGACAGGAGAGGCTGTACTTACTGACTTAGGGCTTAGCTGTTGCCACAAGCGCTTTTTTTTTTTTTTTTTTTTTTTTGGTGTTTGAAATGGAAGAACCTTGCTGAAAATAGGAGATGAAGACCTTCAATAACCACTTTGGCCCTCCCAAGAAAACCAGGACTTGATTTCCCTCAAGATTCTAATTCTTTATATTCAATTCAAGATGGTTTACAATGAGGTAGCGTGGGCTATATATAACATTACCATTGGAGGGAAAAGACTTGGACTCAATCTTGGAAACCTAACTTGACTCAACTAGGGAATCCTTTATAGACTAGGATCCCCCTTACAACTTAATAAATATCAACCACAAACAAAAGAAAGCAACTTGCAAAATAAAAGTTAATTATCCAAAAAGAATCTTAATTTAAAATTGATTCCAATTGGGACTCCATCTCTAACTAGGGCTCTCAAGACTAACTCAACAAAAGAAATAAGATTAGACATGGAGTCAAGATAATATAAAGAAAACTACTAGGCTAAAATACTAACCAAAAGAAGAGGGAAAATGACCAAAATGCTCCTGGTAGGGTTCAGCCAGCCCACTAGGTATGCCAATTTGGCTTGGGTCTAGGGCCCAAATTGCTGGTTCGGCTAGGGGGATGGGGCCTGCTTACATCACATTCTCTTGTGAAATGCTATGAGGAACGATACAAGAGTATTACTCTAAATATTTCTTACATGATTAGTTCACATTTTCGGAGTTTTAGACACCTTTTAAGCAGTCCACAAAGAACATGCTTGAACATGACCAAATATAAAGAAAACGTAAAGAAATGAGGTCTCCCAGCCCTTCTTTTGTTGGTGATGCTGGTGGTGTTATCATGTTCCTTTTCAATCAACTCTGGTTTTTTATGGAAAACAAAAAGGTAAATGAATTAGAATTTGTAACAAACTATTGAGGAAACTTTACCTGTGAAGGAGAAATAAACCGTGTATAAGGATCACCTAAGCTAGCCAGCATCCGTCTGATGATATCATGAGCTTTAGACCTCGTCTGGATTGAGCTACTAGTAAGATCTTCCTTCTTTTGCTGAAGACGGAAAGAAAAACATTCAGAATTTGTCCATCTCTACACAATCAACAATGTATTAGAGTAAGACAAACCAAACAGAGGCCAAGAAAAACAGTGAAGTAGGTATAGTATTAAACAAAAACCATAAGAAGATCATGGTTTTTTTTTTTTTTTTTTTTTTTTTTTTTTTTTTTTAAATCATTGGCATTCTTAATATTGAGGAGCTGCAAATTCCATAGATAAGAGTACTCGCTTTGTCCTTTTAAAGCTAATGAAATGTTTGTGAATAATAAGTTTGATATTCACCGATTGCTAAAAAATTCACTTCATCTCTCTAAGATCCACCCCTTTAGCAAATTTTCCATCACAGTTTGAATTGACCCAACAACAACAACAGCATCAAGCCTTTTCCCAACTAAATGGGGTTGGGTACATGGATCTTTGCCTTCCAATCAGTTCTACTTTTGAATTGATCCGACATTATTTACAAATTACTTAAACCTCCACATAGCTAGCAACCCCATTTGGAGTTTCCTTAATTTCATCCCAGAGATACCATAGCTAAAATTGCAAGAATTGCTCTATGAATTGTAAAATGTGGTCTTGAAAAGATCTAGAACTGGGCCTCATTCATTTGAGGCCATATCAATAAGTTTTGATTTTTTTTTTTTTTTTTTTTTTTTTTTTTTTTCTGCTAACTAAAGTGGAAGGAAGGGAGAAGGAACAAATAAAAAGGACAACATACGATTAATGATTTCCAATACACATTCACTGTCCCGTAAGCATAATGCTTGCGTTAAAAAAAAAGGGCAACATTATGAACACTAACGCATGATTCAGCATTTGAAATAAATAGGAAGGTGGAGAGAAACAGGGTGGCAATCCCCCTAAAATCCCTAGATCAAGTCTCTTAAGACCAATAGGTGGACATAAGCATATAAAAGTTTAACCAACGATGGGCTAACAGAATAACCACACCACACGCAATAACATTAAGGGCTAAGTGGGTATAGTACCATCCATCGTTCAGGGGACCAACGATGCTTCCCAGTATCAAGGAAGCTATCATTGACAATCTCCCAAGCTTCCTCCACAATTGCTTCATTAGTAACCAACTCTGGAGCTATTTCAACCATCTGGTCTTGCTCTTCTTCCCGACAATACTCGGAAGAAGGTGGTGATTGGATTTGAAGCGACGAAGACTCATTAGCATATGTAAATGGAGCAGAAAAGAGCAACCCAAATGAGACAGCACCCGTAAACGCATGGAGTATTACTTTCTGGGGCCATTTCAAGTTGAGATGATTAGAAAATCTGGGCTCGGAGTTAAAACAGAGAGATTTTGGAGAAATATGACTGGGAATGATAGCCGTTGTTCCGACGGGAATGGAGCATGAGCAGCTGAATGCTACCCTCATCCTATAATTTCTTGGCGCTAGTTTGTTTGCAGGATGAAGTGGGAGCAAACGCCTTCTTCGTTTGCAAGTCGGGATCGGTTCAGTTTTTTTTTTTTTCTCCCAAGTATAAATCTATATGAGCAAATCTATATTATCATACTATTGCACTATTTTATTATTATTATTATTCCTATTGATATAAATATTACGTACTTCCATTTGTTGGAAATAAAATTGTTCTTTGAGATAAAATAAAAATAAAAAAAATTGGGTAGACGCTTTGGGATAAAATTATTCATTCATTAATTTTTTAACAATCTAAGAAGAATTTTGTTGGACTAAATTCTCCTAAAAGACTTATCATCCATTTATTAGAAATAAGGCATTTTAATTTTTTAAGGGGTAAAGTTGTTAATTAAAAATTACTTCATAATTTAATTTACACCAGTAAGTCTACGTCTTTTTTTTTTTCTTCTTTTGTTTTTGGTAAAAAACAGATTCATTAAACAAAAGGGCAAACAGCCACCTAGACAACCTGATTACAAAGATCAAGAAGCTAAGGAGAGGAAATAGGCCAAACCGTCTTGTTTGCCAAAAACACGGCCATCTGGCTAAGGAATGAGCAACTGAATTAGCCTCCCTAAAAATAGATTTACCCACAAAATCCACCCAAAGAAAACAAATATATTGAATGTCTTCAATGAGTGGGCCCACTTCAAGAAGCGGGAGGATTCCTGATTAACCATGCGAGCAAGAGACATATTGTCTGTCTCAACAAGCACCTCACAAAAACCACCTTCCATCACAGCTAACAAACCTTCTAAGACAACAGTAGCTTCGCCCACCAAAACTGATTGAGACTAACATGGGATTGACAGAGCCAGCAGGGGGCACCACTATAATCACGAACAATGCAACCACAGCCCCCACAAGATTCTTTGGAAAGCCAAGAAAAATCACAGTTCAATTTCAACTGACCAACAGAAGGGAAAGTCCAATACTGACATCTCAGTCTAGTTGCAGAAGGCATTGGAGAATTCTTGATTTGAGCATTAGTAAACTCTACATGAGCCTTCAGAGCTTTTTCCACAACTATACCTGGGTCCCAATTATTTCCCCTAAAAATCAATTCATTGCATGCAAGCTAGATGGACCAACAAACCATAAATGCCAAACCCAACAAATCCTCCTCTACTGAACGATTAGAGAGAGTAAGTAATCGCCACCCATTAAGGAGGTCTAGTAAGTTTGCTAGTTGATTGCCCCTAACAACTGCATCCAAATTACATCCAAACCAGATAGCTCTCGCATATGGACAATCAAAAAGCATATGATCAGTTGTTTCACAATCACACCCACACCCACATCTTTTACACCCAAGGTCCACCATGATTTGTCGCCTCAAAAGATTATCTGCAGTAGGGATACATTGATTTGATACTTTCCAAATGAAAGCTTTAACCTTTGGTAGGCATTTACTTTTCCATATGGTCATCCATCCCTGGGAATGAATTTGTGTCCAATAATGATGTCTGGATGATGATGCTTCAAGACTCATTTGGTCATCTCTCTAATTGGACAAAAGATGATAAGAGCTTTTAACTGAGAAGTGACTATTCTTTGATCCACCCCATATTAATTTATCCCTAGAAAAGAATCTCCTTAATCTTATATTCAAAATAGCCTGCACTTCTCTAGGAGAAAATAATTGATTAAGTAGACCATGATTCCAGGTAGGTTATCCATTATTTATCAGATCTGAGACCCTAGATACATCAACTCCAAAAGGCTTTTGAGATTTGAATTTTAAAGCCAGGTAAACCGGGAATCCATATAGATTTCCATACATCAATATTAAAGCCATCTCCAATCGACCAAATGAGCCCCAATTCAAGACTCTCCCTTCCTTTTAGAAGACTTTGCCACGCCCACGATGGCTTGTTTCCTTTACTAGCTTTCAGAAAATCAGTTGTACGGAAATAAATAGCCTTAATGAACTTTCCCTATAGAGATCCTTGATCTGTAAACAACCTCCATGCTACTTTGGATAATAAAGCTTTGTTATGGAGAATAGGATCACAAAAGACGAGGCCCCCTTTCTTCTTTGATCTACACAACCGAGTCCAAGAAATCCAATGTATCTTCCTTTTTCCTTCTTCCACCCCCCAATAGAAATCTGTCATTGCTTTTCTAGTATCATTCAACACCGAGACTGGTAATGAGAAGTGCGAGGCAGCATAGGAGGGTAATGAGCTAGCAACTGACTTTATTAGAACTTCTTTCCTAGCTGGAGATAGCAACCTTTGCTTCCACCCTTGTACTCTTCTTGCAACTTTGCTTCCTATATCCAAGAATAATTCGTTCTTTGAGATACCAAAGTCTATAGGGAATCCCAAATATTTAGATGGTCCCCTGTCATACTTGACTTTTAAGACACGAGAAAACCACCTTTTAAATCTATTTGGTGTGTTGGGACTAAAAGTGACCTTGGATTTGTTTAAGTTGACTTCCTGCCCATTAGCTTGGCAATATTGCTGAAGACACTCTTGTAGATGAGTGATAATATCCAGTTTCACCTCCGAGAACAGTAAGCAATCATCAGCAAACAATAGGTGTGAGATCATTGGGGCATGATTACGAACACTGGTCCCTCTGATAAGATTGGCTTCTTCACTTTTAGAGATGATAGAGGTCATAACCTATGAACACAGTATGAAGAGAAATGGAGACAATGGATCACCCTGTCGAATTCCTCTAGAGGGAAGAAAGGATCCTTTCTCTACCCCATTTATTAGCAGAGAATAAGAAACTGTAGAAATGCCTTCTGTAAAACCTAGCCTTAACCTTGACCCGCAAACCCTGTTATTTGTAGGTCCGAAGACCCGAAGTAAAGGAAGAAGCCAACTATGGGCCATCTCAGTGGAAGACATGGTGCTTGACTCAGAACCCATGGAAGTTGATGATGGTGTTCCATACTTGGAAGCTTGTTCAGAACTAGAAAGGAAACTGCACCTTGTTGAAGATGAGATTAGTTGATGAACTTGAAGTATAGTTAGACATGATTTGAAGGCATTTCTTTATACTAGGTAAGTCATATGTTGTATTGGGAGAAGCTCATTAGGTTTGGATTTGATTTAGACTTTCAATTCCTTGTTTTGGCCTTGTTGATTGGCTTGGTCGACTAGGTGGTCGATTGACCAACCAATCGACCAACAGAGTCAGAATCTGCCAAAGATCCTCTGTTAGGTCTTTTGGTGCTCTACATAATAGAAGTACGAGTTTCTTAGCCTCTTTTGTTTCAAAAACCCTCAGAGAACGTGGAAAGACTCTCTCTCTAAGCCTCTCCTTGGTGATTGTGAAGAACTTTACAAGACTTCAAGCTTTTCATCTCATATTTTTCAATCAAAGGTTAGTAATCTCTCTTGTGTTGTGTTGATTTACTCTTACTATGTCTTATTCTCTATGTTGAGACTACGAGAAGATGCTGCATCCTTTGTTAGCAACCATCTCTTCATTAATCTCCTTTCATTCTTAAGGTTTTATGATCTTCATATTGATCTTAACCATGATCCTTGTGATTTCTTCATGAAACCATGATCGCTCTTTTGATTCAATTTCTTAGCATGATTAGATTTGTTTTTCATGCTAGATTAGTGTATGATTTCTGATTATCTTCTACTAGAATGAGATCCTATCATCCCTGGTTTTTCCTTTGAGTTCATAGTATGTTTTCATTGAAAACCATGAATTTTACCGAATTAGAAAGTCATGTTTCCAAATTAGTAAGTAGTGTTTTTGATCATCGTTAGTGTCCAATATGCTATTTTAGTGTTAGATTACTATTCTAGAGGTTCCCTCCAAGTTTCGTAAAGTTTCGGAACTTGTAGATTGAGTTTCGGATCAAAAATCAAAATTTTGCTTCGTACTGTTCAGGTGGTCGATTGCTTGGTCGATTGAGCCAAGCTACCACCCAATCGACCAAGCAAATCACTACCTGTGTTCTTCGTCCAATTTGATTTGTTTGATCTCTAATCTCTTAGGCCTCTTTCCTAATGATGTATCTATGTTTGTTTAGGGTTTAATTGCTAAGTTTGGAACCATTCACTTTGATCTTTGGATATTCATCAAAGTTATTTAAGGTAAGGACAGTTATTTCCATAATTACATAGATTGCGTGAATCTTAGTTTCTATTTTGGGAATTTCTTAGATTCACTACCATATTTGTATTTTCTTATTATATATTACTGATGTAAGTACTCCAAGTACAGTAGTATCATGATCATGTATTCTTTTGATTACGAATACTTATCATTGTGATGCGTCCAAAATCTGCTCAGCCCTTAGATCTCCTGTGGTTGGCCTGCAAAAACGAACGTCAGATGTGGCCCAACCACTGGGGTCGGGAGTCCACCTCCGAAAGCTAAGTCAGTTGATGAACTGATCATAAACGGCTCTGCTTGAGCACAGAGCTAAAGAAGAATCATGAGAATATGATTCAGATTGTATGTATTTCTATCTCTCCTACCTTGTGGGTAGGTGGTGTCTTATATAGTGTGTACCTTCGAATCTCCTTCGTTGGATGCATTTGAGCCTTCTTCGGATAGCCGTCAGATCTTAACGAATAGATCCGTTAATGATAGATCCGTTTGAGGTTTGGCTAATAGATAACTCCTTTGTTGATACGATCGTTATATGGTAGTTATCCATATAATAGCGATAAGCATCTTCCACAAACCCGTCTCTTTGACGATTAGTCCATTCCGATCATAGCGGATTAGGGCGTACTTGTGACTGAGTTAGTTTACTTCCTCAGCAAGTTACCTTTTGAACCCGGCCCGCTCGGAAGCGAGTTGATCCCTTTCGTCCAGACCGGGGTCGAGGGTCGAACCAAGGTTGAACCTGGTTCGATTATATTTTCTCCATATCATGAGCCCCCCAGACCAAGCATTCGGGCAATTCCGAGGGCTTGGTTTTGAACTTGGTAATCTGTCGAACAAGGGCTTTGCATAATCCTCAGCTTATTAAATGTCGTATCACATTTAATGCGGCTGTATTGCTTTTTCTTCGAGCGTCGTGAATATTTTCACTTTTTGTGGGGGTGACACCAAGCGTCCCCTGCAGCCGAAATCATCCTCGCTCACGAAATCGAAACTACGGTTTCTGAATGCCTGTTTTTGATTCGTGAGTTCAAACTTTCGAACCGTCTTCAAATCACGATCGTTGGTGTTGAGTCCATCTCGATCGTACACGTCCTCGATCATTCGTGTGAGTGCTTAAAAGCGGTTCGTTGTCTTCGTAGGTTTCATTCTCTTTGTCTGGAATTTTGAAACTTCATCGTCTTCTTCGCGCTCTAACGATCTTCTCACCCTTAAGCATTCTGCTTCAGTGATTTAGTAAGTCTACTAACTCCTTTGTAACCTTTACTTTCATCTCCGTTTTCTTTTTTGTTAAAAGCCACAACCAGACCTTTACAGTAATGGAAGGCGGTAGGGTTTCTTCTGAAATTTCTTCTAAACTTAGCGCCAGTAAGGGCAACTCTGGTGATGAGGCCTTTGCTTCTGTCCCTCCTGAGCAGTCAGATAGTGACAAGAAAACCTTAACTGCTCTTTGGCGTGACTTCGAAGAAGTTAGCCAACAGAAAAGAGCAGAAGAAAGTGTTGAGGCTCCTTCTGCGCTTCCTGAGTCTGGACCATCCAGAACTCCAAAGGAGACTGCCGAATCCTCTGGGCAGTCCAAACAACCTATCAAGTCCACTGATGGACCTGGTTCTTTTCCCTCCTCTTTTACCGAGGAGAACCTTCCTTCGGCCATCGAACGTTTCCTTCTTCGTACCATCCTAGAGCCCCTACTCCCGATGAGAGGATTAATTCAATCCTTCTTGGCGAATTTTCCCTGTATATAGATACTTTGGAAAGCGGAGTTCGCTTTTTTTTCTTCAATACTTTGTTTTCTGCCATTCTAAATCACTGGGAGATTTGTCCTGGCATGCTCCTTCCCAATAGCTGGCGTCTCATCATCGGCTTTCTGGGTTTATGTTTCGAACTTGGTATCACACCTTCTCTTCCTCTTTTTGTACATTTTCATGTCTTGTCTCTTTCCCACCCTCCTCGATGAGTTGTTCTTTCCAAGCGCAACAAAGTTGAGCTTGACTGGTCGGGTAGCATTCTTGCCAGGGGAACCTGCCCTTCCAATCATAAGGGGTGGCGCAAGCGGTATTTCTTCTGCGGAGCGCCTCAATCAGACCTTAACTTCCCGACCACCTGGAAACTATACACATCATACTCTAAGGTTAATCGGGTCCCTCAATTATCCAAGGAAGACAGAGCAACTGTCAGGAAGATTAAGTCAATTCCATGGTATCAAGAGATACATGGATATGAGATGGAATACACTCCCGTTCTTCAATAATGGGGGTTGGCTCAATGTGAGCTTTCTAACTGTCACGTTTCATCTTTCTTGAGTGTACTACAACCTTATTCAAGTTTTTGACTTTGTCCTTCTTTGCAGTGCCTCCAAGAATTAATCCAGACAACCTTCGGGTGAAGGCTGCCAAGGCCGTTGTGACTGCAGAGCAACGGTCTCCTCGAGCATTGACTGCAGACCAGGTGGCCTCTATGACTCCTCTAGACCCTTCCTATAAGGGTATAAGAAACTTGAAGCCAATAGTTGAGGCTTCGGGGAGAGGGAAAAGACCGACGGTGGAAGAGGTCGAAGTCCCCTCTCCCGTTTGAACCAAAAGGAAGCATGACTTGGTCGATGCTTCCGCCCCAAAGAAATCCAAAAAGAACAAAGATTTTGAGGAGGTCTTCGTTCCTTAATGGTCATTGGTGGTGACAGATCGAGTCACGCAGGACCATGAGAAGGCTGCCAAGTGGAGCTCTCTCGGCCTCATGCCTGCCGACCGTCAAGCCTTTGAAACCCTGCAAGACGACTCTCTCGTTCGTCTCTCCATAAGGTATTATTTCTCTTGGTCTTTTGCTACTTGCTTTGCAATCTCTCTTGGGATTTTTGATAATTCGCCTGCTTTCCCAGGAATGCCGTGCTGAGCTTCTAGCAACACATGGAGGCCTTGAGCCGAGTTGGTCGTAGCGGCTCCTTGCTACAGACTTGTGAAGAGAATTTGGCGAAGACCAATTCTGAAGTGGACCGGCTGAAGAAAGCAGCTGAAGTGTCGAAGGAAGAAAATGACAAGGTCACAACTCTTTGAAAAAAGAGCTTGACTTGTCAATCAGTCGTGCCACTGCTGCTGAGCATGAGGCTAAGAAGCAGAAAAAGCTTGCTACTGAGAGTACTGACAGACTCGAGCTTCAAGCCATAGGGAACGGGCGTCTGAAGGAGATGGCAGTTCCCAGCAAACCTGAACATCTTTCACAAGATCTTCGAAAAGACTGCATTCAGAAGTATCTGAACAACGTTCCCTTCAGCGATCTGATGACTCCATTCAACCTTCAATCCTACCGAGCGGGGTAGAATGACGTCTGGAAAGCTATTCTTGAATTTGATCCTTCCTTTGACACAACTCCCTTCCAGAGTGTTTGCCACAAGGAAGTCTTTGAGAAGCTTGAGCTGCCTTTTCCCGACTGGGTTTGGGAGGAAGAGGACCCTATTCGCCGCCTCTTCCCGAAGAACCCCCAAAGCCTGCCTCAAACAAGGATCCTTCGGCCGAAACTATTAAAGAACAATAGGAAGCTATCTTTTCCCTTCTTTTTTTTTTGTAAGGGTTGGCCCCCCACAGCCTATTGATAATGAAATAGACATTTTCCTTTTCCTTCTCAAACTCTTTTTATGATTGCCATAAAGCTCTAATAATACTTGCTCAAAGAATTTTCTTTGTTCCCTTTCGTAAAATGACTTTTTAGGAAAGAGACAAGCTATTATGTAGAGAAACTTGTACCTTAATTGAAGATGACGCTCGGGACATCAGAGGAATACACTCGGGAGCGTTGATTTGGTTCTTACCGAACCCTTTATGATGCTTGACACCTTTATCTCCCGACTGTCCCCTCTTTATGACGAAGCCCAAACGTTTCCTCGTATTCGCATACAAATTGTTCTTCCCAAAAAACTGGGAATACTCTTTTATTTAATACTGGTGCGACGGTTGGTATTTGGCAGTATCCTCGTATCAGGTGCACATTGCACCACATGGAAACTAAGGATAGCCTTTAAGTTTCGAATTTGAAGCGCCGTTATCTCCTGACCGTTGATCCTGCATTTTTCGGAATTTGAAACGTCCCTTCCGTTTTAACCCTTGATTTACTTGGGCTCTCAACTGTCACCTCACTCCCTGAGGCTATTTAAGTTCCTCCTGGGTGTTTCATCTTTGTCGTCGCTATCTGCAAGTCTTTCTTGTCTGCTAAATTTGCAAAGTAGTGTTTTGCCTTTGCCGCTTCTGTACTCTTATCCTCTGACGATATCTCGATCAGAACCTGAACAAGTGAGTTTTCTCCTCTGTCATTCAATTTTAGCATGAACTTCTTCTTCTTCCCCCTGAGTAATCTCCATAGTAATATACTTGGGGTTTACTCATTACGGAAGTTCCTTGTTGGATATTCCTTGCTTCGTCTGTTCTTAAAAAATCTAGGGTTTTCCCTTTTCTGCTTTATTTTTGGTTGATCTCTCGTACTGACGATGTTTTCTTTTCCTTTGTAGTGACTCCAAGAGTTAACTTGGATAATATTAGGGCGAAATCTCTCAAGAAGACTGCTCTAATACTGACGAAAGTTGCTTCATGCGATGAGATTGCTGTTGGTAAATCTTCTAAACGTGGGGAGATTGTTGTTGGTGAATCTTCTAAAGTTCAGATTCCCACAGCCTCCGTTGGTGCTTCTCCCGCATCTCCTTCGTTGATGGAGGTCGTTCAGTCTTCCAAGGAGGATGTGGCTCCCTCCGTAGCCGTTCGCACTGGCCGAAACCCTGCTGGCGCTTCACTGGAGTCTTCTTCCATGATGAAGACCGTTCGGTCTTCTAAGGAAGATATGGTTCCTCCGGTCATTGTTCGGGCTCCCGAACCTGACTCTAGTGCTTGTTTGGCATCCTCCTCCAATCCTCCAACTGTGGAGGTTTTCAAGGAGGCCAAGGGTACTGCTTTTAGGAAGTGCCCTCGGTTAAATGATGATGTGTTTCAACCTTCCTGGTCGCTGAAGAGGTCTGACTTGGTGACAGGCGATTTTGACAAGGCACTAGAATGGTGCACTTCTTTCCAGATGCCTGTCGAGAGCAAAGCCTTCTCTACGGTCCCGGATAGAGAATTTATAAAGTCCCTGGTGATGTAAGTTTATCTTCATTGCCTTTCGTTCTGAAGATTTTTTGCTCTTGACTAACCCTTGAGTTGTTGCAGGAGACTTGCTGGTAATTTCCACAATCAAGTGGA
This sequence comes from Hakea prostrata, assembly GCF_041222555.1. Classification (NCBI taxonomy): domain Eukaryota; kingdom Viridiplantae; phylum Streptophyta; class Magnoliopsida; order Proteales; family Proteaceae; genus Hakea; species Hakea prostrata. The sequence continues at coordinate 43,820,572 of NC_142602.1, read as the reverse complement.
AGTAGCTTTTAGACTCGGTAGACTGAGTGATGAGCTTTCCAGGCTTCGGGAAGAATCCAAAGCCAAGGATGCTGAGATTGCTCGTCTTGGAAATAATGCTTGGGAGGTTGCCCGAGTGAAGAATTCTGAAAACGAGCGTCTTCATTTGGATCTGGACGGTGCCAGGGAGAAGATCCGAAAGCTGGAGCCGGAAGTTGAAAAGCTTTCAGCAAGGGCGAAAGGGTTTGGAGCTGTTTCAACGCCACAAAGGCAAGCCGGTACCCTTTTGCCCGAGTCCCTTCCGATTGATGTTCGCAGGGCTTGCATCTTCAAATATTTGCAGAGTAAAACTTTTATTGACATGCTGAACGCTTATAACTTGCAGGCATATCAGGATGGTGAGAACGAGGTATGGGAATCGATACTAACGAGAAATCCTTATTTCAACACGACTCCCCACCGCGCCAATTGTCATCCTGAAGTGTTTGCAAAGCTGGGACTTCCTCTTCCTGCTTGGGCCAAGGACGTGGTGGACTTTCTTCCTCCAGATCCAGATATAATGCATCATATTGATGACTCTCCTCCTCTGTCTCTTCTTAAAGGATTCAGCTATGGAGAGCTTGTCTTGAATGCAGGTCTGATCAAAGGGTAGGCCTCTTCAGAAAAAGCTAGATAAAGAGTATGGAATTGCAGAGGATTTTGTAGGTTGGAGTTTACAGAATTCTTCGCAATCCTCGAGGATGAGAACCAAATGATGAGAGGACTTATGTCTCCACGGCCAATCATATGTCTTCCCGACTCTGTTCTTCTTGACTTTTTGTTGCTTCTGATAAAGCTGCTTCGATCCTATTTTTTGGAGTTCTTCACAATCACCGATGATGATTTTCCTTCTTGACCGAATGAAGATTGTACATTTGATGTAAAGGTTGACCCCTTCTGGTCGTTTGAAGGAATAAAGAATTAACTTTATCTTTGAACTTTGTCAGTCACTTGAGTCTCTGCTGCAATAGGTCTTAGTTGTTGTAGAACAATGCCTTTACTTAGGGATTTCCATAGAAATTCAATAAGTTTGAGAAGGACTCACTCAGGTTTTAAACTGACGCCTTGTAGAAGGTCCCACATGGGTTTTAAACCGATGCCTTTTGATTTTGTCGCTAGATCCAATCTTGAGTATTGTGCGTTGCCCCCAATCAAAAGATAATATGTTGAAAACTGAGAATTTGTATTGATTGAGTCGAATGTTGTTACATCATGAATGAAAATGATAATTTCTTCAAGGATAATATATCTTCAAGTGCCTAGCATTCCACGAACGATCCAGCTCTTTGTTTGTTGTCATGTTCTTTAGCTTATATGCTCCTGAACCGACCGGTTTAATTACCATATATGGGCCTTCCCATGAAGGGTCCAATTTCCTCTGGTGGCGTGGATCTGAAGCTAAGGTATTTCTTAATACCAAGTCTCCCGCTCGGTATCGACGACTCTTCACTCGGGAATTGTAATGTGACTCTATCCTTCTTTGATAATGTTGAGTTCATGCTATTGCTTTTGCACGAACTTCATCTAATAATTCAAGGCTATCTAGCAGTCCTTGTTCGTTTGCTTTTTCCTCGAACTCTCTTTCCCGTAGTGTTCCAGCCATTACCTCGACAGGTGCCAATGCTTCAGATCCGTAGGCCAGTTTAAAAGAAGTTTCTCCTGTGGGAGTTTGAATCGTAGTTCGGTAGGCCCACAGAACGTTGTGCAATTCTTCGACCCATAAAGCTTTATCAGCTTCGAGTCTCTTCTTTATCCCCTCAAGTAATGTTCGGTTTGTAACCTCTACTTGGCCGTTGCTTTGGGGGTATGCTACTGATGACATACGATGCTCAATCAGATATGTACTGCAAAATTGTTCAAATTGTGGATTATCGAATTGAGTGCCATGATCAGTCACGAGTATCTTTGGCATCCCGAACCGATAAATGATAGACTCTAGCACGAACTTCTCCACCTTTCTTTCAGTGATGGTCGCTAGAGCACTAGCCTCAACCCATTTGGTGAAATAATCAATCGCTACTATTAGATATTCTCTTCCGCCGGATGCCTTGGTGAATTTTGCCATGATATCGATTCCCCACATCGTAAAAGGGATGGGGTCAAGAATTGAAGTCAAGGTTTCAGCTGGTCTTTTAGATACTATAGCATGGATCTGGCAATTGCTACACCAACGAACATATTCCATAGCAGCTTGCTGAAGCTTAGGCCAATACAGGCCGAGCCTTAAAATCTTGTGAGCCAGGGCCCGACCGCCCATGTGCGCCCCACAAATTCCTTCATGAACCTCTACTAGAGCTATTTTCGATCCTTCGGGACCTAAGCATCTTAAGAGGGGTCCAGCATAGGACCTTCGGTACAACCTTCCATTATGTATTATGAATCGTGCTGCCCGTACCTTGATTAATCTCGCCTCCTTTGGATCTTCTGGCAACTTGTCATCTCTAAGATATTCCACGATTAGATCCATCCATCATCGTTCAGCTTCAATATAGGATATCTCTTTCTCCTGATTGCTTGGGAATGTTACTTCCTCTATATTGACTGAAGGGTCCAAATTCTTTTCCTTGGCATTAGCTAGTCTTGATAGCTCATCTGCCATTATATTTTCTTTTCTTGGGATCTGACATACTTTGAGATTCCTGAATTCTTTCTGCAATGCTTGCACAATCTCTTGATATTTTTGTAATCGGGGTTCTTTGACACCATACTCCCCTTGTACTTGATTGACAATAAGCTGTGAGTCACTAAAAATAGTTACCTCCACTATCACCAATGCTTTTGACAAGCGAAGTCCAGCTATTAGAGCCTCGTACTCCGCTTCATTGTTACTTGCTTCAAATGTGAATCTTAACGCATACCGAATAATAAAACCTGCTGAGCTTTTCAAAAGAATTCCTGCCCTTGCTCCTTGTTTATTGCTCGAGCCATCCATGTACACCGCCCACATGGTTGGGATTCTAGGCTCGACAATCTCCTCAATTGGTGCAGTAGATTCTACTACGAAGTCGGCTAATGCTTGGGCCTTAATTGCCGTTCGAGGCTTAAAGATTACTTGGAATTCGCTTAGCTCAACCGACCAAGCCACCATTCTTCCAGACAAATCAGGTTTACGAAGAACTTTACTAAGAGGGAAAGTAGTAAATACCTCGATTGGATGAGCCTGAAAGTATGGCCGTAGTTTCCTGGCTGCTATCATAAGAGCCAAAGCCTGGCTTTTCAATCGAGAATATCGCGTTTCCGCGTTGAGTAGTACGTGGCTGATGTAATAGATTGGCCACCTTTTTTGTCTTTTTCCAGAACAAGCATCGCGCTTCCTGCCGTAGGGGATGTTGCCAAATATAGTTGCAGAATTTCTCCCTTTTCTGGCCAGGACAAGAGCTGTGGTCTTCCCAGCGTTTCCTTCAGATCTTCGAACGCCTTTTGACACTCTTCAGTCCATTTTGCCTCCTTACTGCCCCTCAAATCCATGAGTGCTTTGAAAAAGGGGAGGCACTTTTCTCTCGACTGTGAGATGAACTGGTTCAACGCGGCTACTCTCCCCGTTAAGCATTGCACATCTCGAACAGTCTTGGGTTCTTCCATATCAATCAAAGCCTGTATTTTGGCCGGATTAGCCTCAATACCTCTTTGTAATACCATAAAGCCTAGGAACTTGCTTGATGAGACTCCGAAGGCGCATTTTTCCGGATTCAGCTTCATCTGGTATTTCCGCAGTACTGAAAATACCTCCGCTAAATCTTCAATGTGTTTTGACCTTGCAGTACTCTTCACCAGCATATCATCTACATATGCCTCCACGTTTCTCCCGATCAGGTCTTCAAAAATTTTGTTGATGGCCCTTTGATAAGTAGCCCCTGCATTTTTCAGGCCGAACGACATGACTTTGTAGTAGAAGCTTTCACGGTCGGTCATGAAAGCAGTAAACTTTTCATCCTCCTTGTTCATGAGTATCTGGTTGTATCCTGAGTATGCATCCATGAAACTCAATGTTTCATATCCTGCTGTGGCATCTATCAGCAGATCTATCCTGGGCAACGGATAACAATCTTTTGGGCAAGCCTTGTTGAGATCTGTGTAATCTGTACACATTCTCCACTTTCCATTTGCCTTTTTGACCATCACCACGTTGGCCAACCAGACTGGGCATTCTATGGGTTCAATGAACCTAGAGTTCTTCAATTTTTCAACCTCTCCTTGAATTGCCTCGTGCTTTTCTACAGACAAATTTCTCCTCTTTTGAATTATTGGTTTTACCTTCGGATCTATCCAAAGTTTATGCTCAGCCACCTGCTGATCAATTCCTGGCATATCCTTTGTAGACCATGTAAACACATCGTTGTTTTGCTGAAGAAAAAACTTCAGTTCCTTCTTGAATTCTTCTAGCTGCTCAGACCTGATGTAGGTAATCCTTTTTTCATTATCAGGATGCAGCTGGATTTGTTCTAACTTCTCGACTGGCTCGGGCCTTTGCATCTCTGCCTCATCCCGATCGTCTTGTACTTCTATTGGTAATGCAATTACCCTCCTCAGGCCCTCCTTATCCTTCAAATATGCCACATAGCACTGTTGAGAGATTCTCTGGTCAGAAGAAACCTGACCAATTCCCATTTCTGTTGGGAATTTTATTTTCAGGTGCTTTGTTGAAACTATAGCACCTAACTTCGATAAGGATGGCCTTCCAAGAATGACGTTGTAAGCCAGAAGTTCTCGAACCACCAAAAAGTTTACCCGAACAGTAGCCTCTTTAGGGAAGCTTCCGATTGACAAATATAACTGTACTGATCCTTCTGCTATTGTGGATGATCCCGCAAAGCCATATAGGTGCGTGGATGATGGCTCCATCAAGTCTTCATCCACTTTAAGCTTTTGATAAGCTACATAAGATAAAAGGTCTGCAGCGGACCCGGTGTCAACTAACACCCTATGTACTTCTTGGCGTGCAATCTCTACCTTGATGACTATGGCATCATCATGAGGTAAACAGACGCCTCTTTCGTCTTCTTCACCGAAGGTGATCGAACCCTCACCATTCGGCCTTTTTCACTTCTGTGTGTCTCCGGTTCCAACAAACTAGGTGTCACATCCTCCCAGCCGGTACCCTAGCTGGCATACCCGAGAGTGTGATCCACAACCCCGAAGATCAAGTATCGAGGAAATCATCCTCCCACATATTCAATAACATAATCATAAACATGAAATAATCAAGGTTTAATATTATAAACAATGTTCAAAACAAGAAATGAATAAATAATATAGTCAGAGTGCAGAAAATGATACCAGATATCTGTAGATATCAAAAGAAGTAAAGTGAGGCGGAAACTCACTCCACAAATACAGCGAAACGTAGTATAAGTCTAAAAGGAATAATAACTGAAATCAAAGGAAAAAGAAAGATAAACAAAACTAAGAGTCTTCTATCCTATAGATGACATCTTCAAAATAGTGGACTTCATCAATCCAACTGAGATGTTCCAACTCCATGTTGCCTTTAATCGTAGTACGGAACTTGATCAACTGAGGGATCATCAGAGTAATCTTGATTGTCGCCAGCACCTTGCGTGTAGTACGCTTCATCGGCTTGCGCTTCAATGTACTGTCCGTCATAGTAATCAGTACTTGTGGAATAGTCTAACAAAACAATGTACAAAAAGGAATGAGTTTCGAAGATGCAAGATGCAATGCAGTATGAAACAAATAATGTATGTATGCATCTAACTCTATGTATGCTGGTCTCTATTGGCAGACATGCTTTAAGTCATAGCACCGTACTTCTTTGGGTAAGTCACGCGTACGGCTCCTGTTGGTAGTGGGTCCGGCATCCCTCTCGGACATTCCTTGGCTGGGGGTTAAGTCATCTCTCTCTCACATCACCATTTGGTCTAAGTACCGGCGCATGTCAGAGTAAAGCCTAGCCCAATGCAAGTCATCTACTCAGTTACATCAACTCAGATCCAGATACTTCCATTCCTCCCCTCTCGGGATCCTTTCCGCTATCCTTCACACTAGAGTCAGCGTATCCGACTCTCTCAAATACGGACTCATCAACCCTATTGGTTATCCACATATGGTAAACGGGAAGCTCTCATGTCCTCTCACGGATATAACTCACCGGTCTTGAGCGCCCATGAGCCTAAGTCTAGCCATATGCAACCCTCCAATACATGGCCCCACAATGTGATTCCCGTCCTCTCATGGGTTGGTTACTGGTCTTGAGCGCTCGTGAATCCCCATTGCTGCCACGGGTCGTTCGGTCTCAATACCCTTCCGATTTTGGTCTAATATAACAGGGACATCCTAGCCAAACACTGCTAGACAGCCCTAGGTATGACAATCAATGATTCGGGAAAGCGTCGATGGATAACCCCGGAAACATCCCATACTATTTCCGATAATGTCCAAGGACAGAAGTGTCAAAAGGACACCTCTCAATCCCAAATCATACCTAATCAGATACAATCTCAGATCAGACATGACATACACCATCAACAGTTCATCATATACAAGAGAGTATACAGTCATGATCTAATCGTTAAACAATATAGTAATAAGCAATTCACATAAGCTTAAATAATAAAAAGAAACATAAGCAAGTACTACTGTTCTCACAGTAGTAAATCAGAAATATAAAGTATAACAACAGTAGGTAAACTCATAGTTTCATAAGGTAGAAACCAGAGATGATGCGATCTATGTAATTAAAGAATAACTGTCCTTACCTTCTAACTCGTAAAGGAACTTAGGGAATCAAGTAAGACCTTCACTAAACCTGAGAAGAAAGTCTTAAACAAGTGTATACAACATGTTAGGAAAGATATATAGAAGGAAAGATATCAAATCAATCAAAACAGACCAAGAATGAGGTTGCTGTACTCATTGGTTGATTGATTGGTCTACTGCCTCAGTCGACCAATGAGTCGACCAATAGAGACAGTGGCCATCAAGAATCCGAATTTTTAGAAAAAGAAGCCGAATTTGGTGGTTCAAAAGGGTACCAAAAAAGGGGGAAACTACAATGGTAGTATCCTAGTATATAGAGGACATCAAATCACCAACCAAATCAAGTTTCCAAGTCACAACTCAGGAACCAAAAAGTTAACCTAATTAGGTTAAATCATGGATCATGAAGAAAACACAGTATGATCAAGAATAAAGAATTAGAGGATGATAGGTTACAATTCTTGTAAGGAAAACACATTAATTGGCTATTAACAGGGTCAATAACATATATCCAAGAAGTTAGGGTTTCACCCTTTTTGGCTCCCATGAAAAGGTTGAGATCACAGGATGAAAGGGAATTAATGATTTGCCAATAACAACAAGAAAAACTAAAGAAAGATCAAATTTAGATTAGCATAAATATTACCCATGAGGTTTCCCTCACATGGGAGGTTACCAAAAGGTTTCCAGAAAGATCATACAAGGGTTAGGGTTTTAAGGGTTAATTCGGCTAGGGTTGAGATCATGACGATGATCATAAATCTCAAGGAATCAAATGAGATCATGGAATAGATGGTTGCAAGAATGCAGCATCATCTTCCTGATCTCAACCAAGAACAGATCAAAGAAAAGAAAATCAGAGATGGAAGAAAAATAGAACATAAACATACCTTTGTCGCAGGAGGAAGGAGATCACTTGAGTTCTTGCGAGATATCAACCAAGGATGCAAGGGAATTGATTAGAATGAAGTTCTAACTCGTTTCAGAGGCTTAGGAGGCAGATGAGGCAGAGTATTCCCAAGATTAGACTTAAATAGAGTAGCCACGACCTAATTTTCAAAAACAGAATCAATTGGTCGATTGATTGGTCGACTGGTCCAGTCGACCAATGAGTCGACCAATCAGGACATCAACTTCAAAACAGGGAATTGAAGGCTCAGATCAAGTCCAAACATCAAGGGGTTTTGCACACACCTAAAGTGACATACCTAGTAGGTAGAAATGCCTTCGAACCAATACAGAGAGCACTCCAAGTCCATCAACTAATCTGATCTTCAACAAGGTGCAGTTTCCATAAATGGAACACTGACAACAACACTCAAGGATTTCAATCCAGCCACCAAGTCTTCTACTGAAATGGCCCAAAGCTGACTTCTTGCCTTACTTCGGGTTGCTGGACCTACAAACAACAGGGTTTCCCGGTCAAGGTCAGGGCTGGGTTTCACACTTGGATTTGGCTTTCAGCTTCCAGAGCGACTTAGGTTCGGGACCTCCAAATCGTTAGTATGGGTGACCGAGTGGCATCGATCACTTCCTTACCTTTCTTAGATTTAGGAGCCTCCGTCGGTCGTTCTGGACTAACCGAACGTTCCCTCTTGTTACCTGTGTCTCGCGGTTTCGTTTGTCTTCCTCTGACGAAATTGGACAAGTGTCCTTGAGATATCAATCTTTCAATATCCGCCTTTAAATGTCTGCAATCATTGGTATAGTGACCGTAATCCTTGTGGAAACGGCAATACCTCTCTCTATCTTGCTCCCCAGGCTTCGTGGGAAGCTTTGGTGGCCATTTCAAGATATTCTGTCTCTTGATAATGTTTAAGATATCAGCCCAAGGAGTATTTAATGGAGTATACTTACTTTTTTCGGGAGATCTTTGCCGCCATGCCTGGCGAGGCTTTCCAACTCGATCACGAACATTCTGCTTCTGCCTCTGCTTGTTCTCAGGGGCCTTCTGTTCTTTTGTAGAGGCTTTATTGTCCCCCTGGCGTGCATCCAAAATCTCTGTCACCTCTGCCTGCTTCTGACACCTTTGCACCAGTTCAGCATAAGTGGTAGGCATGTCTTGAAGTAGTAACTCCAAGAGTCGTCGGTTAGTGAGTCCAGTGAACAAAGCAGTTTTAGCTACCTGTTCATCTAGATTCTCTATCTCCATTGTGACCCTATTAAATCTTTTCAGGTATTCCCGAATTGATTCACTTTTCCCTTGTTTGATAGTAAACAAGGTTTCCTCGGTCTTTTTAATTTGGATTCCGCTTTGGAATCGTCTTATGAATTTGCGCACCAACTCTTCAAAGTCCACGATCCTTCCCGATGGGAGATTCGAAAACCATTTCTGTGCCACTCCAGTTAAAGATGAACTGAAAACCCTGCAAAGGATTTCATTGGAATTACCCGCAACAGCCATAGTCTGCTGGTAGTGACTGATATGAGCGATGGGATCTCTTGAACCATCGAATGTGGAAAAGGTTGGCAAATGGAAATTGTGAGGAAATTGATATCCGGCTATGGCCTCGGCAAACGGAGTTTTTCAAATAACCGAATAAATATCATCAGTTATTCTCCCTCTCGCCAATTGTCCGAGTTTTTGATTAATATTGGCCAATTCTTGACCAATATGCACTGATCGATCACTGATGACATGATCATTCTCCCAAACCACGCACCTGATAGTTGGTGAGTGAGTTCGTACTCCTACACCCAACCTCGTATTTGAATCGGTTGTGCTTCCTTGCGGTCCTTCAAACCGCTCATCTCTCCTAGGGCGTTCTCCAGTTCTCCTAGGTTCTCTTTCTCTCCTCCGGTTGCCTTCCCAAAAATTCTAACCGACATTTTGGTCATCGATATGTCTTTGTTCCCTTTGTAATGTGCGCCTTCCCGCATTACGCTGATCAAGTGCTTGCGGCGCCACCACCTGCCTGGTCAACTTACGGAGCGTCTGACTCACCTCCAATAACTGGAGTTTCAGTTGATCCAGTTGATATTGGAGTGGGTCAAGAGGATTATTACCTCCCTGACCACCATCTTCTCACACTTCAAGGGGTCAACTTCCCTCTGGGATATCTGGATTATTTGCTCCAGGAATTTGAATGCCAGCGTCTCGCCTGGCCGCCGCAGCCGCTGTTGCTGCTGCCGATGATCTAGTAACCATGGCTTTCTGAAGCGTTTCCCACAGACGGCGCCAAATGATGCATCTAAAATCTGCTTAGCCCTTAGATCTCCTATGGATGACCTGCAAAAACGAACGTCAGATGTGGCCCGACTGCTGGGGTCGGGAGTCCACCTCCGAAGGCTAAGTCAGTTGATGAACTGATCATAAACGGCTCTGCTTGAGCACAGAGCTAAAGAATGAATCATGAGAATATGATTCAGATTGTATGTATTTCTATCTCTCCTACCTTGTGGGTAGGTGGTGTCTTATATAGTGTGTACCTTCGAATCTCCTTTGTTGGATGCATTTGAGCCTTCTTCGGATAGCCGTCATATCTTAACGAATAGATCCGTTAATGACAAATCCGTTTGAGGTTTGGCTAATAGATAACTCCTTTGTTGATACGATCGTTATATGGTAGTTATCCATATAATAACGATAAGCATCTTCCGCAAATGCTGCTACCCGTCTCTTTGACGATTAGTCCATTCCGATCATAGCGGATTAGGGCGTACTTGTGACTGAGTTAGTTTACTTCCTCAGCAAGTTACCTTTTGAACCCGGCCCGCTCAGAAGCGAGTCAATCCCTTTCGTCCCGACCGGGGTCGAGGGTCGAACCAAGGTTGAACCCGGTTCGATTATATTTTCTCCGTATCACATTGTCATTTACATATGCGATTGATCATGTTTATATGCATGTTTCTATATGATGAGATATCAGTTGTGTATGTTGTGACTGAATTGAGAATGTGATTGAATATGTATGATTTGGGATTGGGAAGTGTCCTTTTGACATTTCTGTCCTTGGACATCAGTGGAAATAGTATGGGATATTTTCGATGGTGCCCTTTGACACTTTCCCGAATTATTATTTGTCATACCTAGGAATTGTCTAGTGGTGTTTGGCTAGGAATACCCTATTATATCAAACCAGATTCAGAAGGGTATTGAGACCGAACGACTTGTGGTACCAATGGGGATTTGTGGGCGCTCAAGAGCGGTAACCACCCGTGAGAGGACATAAGTCACATTGTGGATACTCGCAAGAGGCCATTTATTGGAAGGGTTGCAAATAGTAGACTTGGGCTCATGGGCGCTCGAGACCGGTGAGTTATATCCATGAGGGGACATGAGAGCTTCCCGTCTATTAATTTTGGATAACCAATAGGGTTGATGAGTCCGTAGTCTGGGACTATGCTGACTCTCGTGAGAAGGATACCGGAAAGGATCGCCCGGGGCGAGGAATGGACGTATCTGGATCTGAGTTGATATGACTAAGTAGATGACTTGCATTTGGCTAGGTTTTACCTTGACATGTGCCAATACTTAGACCAAACAGTGATGTGAGAGAGCAGTGACTTAAACCTAGCCATGCATTGTCCCGAGGGATGAAGGACCCTTTGCCAATCGAGGATGAGTGAATTGAGACCTACCCAAAGAAGTATGGCGCTATGACTTAAAGCATGTTTGCCTATAGAGACCAGCATACATAGAGTTAGATTCATACATGCATTGTTTGTTTCATATCATATTGTATCATGCTATGTTTTGCTATAATTTTATTTATGTTGTTGTGGATTAGCTTGCCTTACTGAGTTCTTTCGAGCTCACTCCTTTTTGTGCAAATATCTTTTGTTAGATTATTCTACAAGTGTTCAGTATTATGATGGCCCATACGAGGAAGTGCAAGCCGATGAAGCATACTGTACCCAAGGTGCTTGCGGTTATGAAGATTACGGTGATGATCCCTTGTGTGATCAAGCTTCGTACCAAGATTAACCCTACCGTGGTGTGGGAGCGTCTGAGCTTAATTTTCGAAGTTTATGTTTGTGAAGACACTTTATATAAGTTAGAAGAAACTTTAGTTTAGTTTGATTATTCTTTCCTTACTTTCTTTTGGAAATAGTTGTAATTCTTTTCTTGACTTTTGAACTACATTCCGCTATAACTGTGGAGTGAGATTCCGCCTCACTCTACCCTTTTTGATTATATATAGATTCGGTATCATTTTCCGCACTCTGATTATATTGTTCCTCTCTTATCTTATCTTATCTTGATCTCTTGTTTGTATCATTACACATTGATTATATTCTGTTCGTGAATATGTTATTGTATATGTGGGAGGATGATTTCCTCGATACTTGTTCTTCGGGGCCGTGGATCACACACTCGGGTATGCCAGGTAGGGTACCAGCTGGGTGGATGTGACACCTTCCATCACCAAGTCCACCCATTTGTTATAGAAACCCATCCTCCTCAAAGTAGCATAAATGAACGGCCACTCTAACCTATCATATGCTTTTTTCATATCTATCTTGAGGGCTAAGAATTTTTTCCTACCTTTTTTCTGGTGGTGAATATAATGATACAATTCATGAGCAATATAAACATTATCAGAAATTAGTCTATCAGGTACAAAAGCTGACTGCATAGGAGAGATGATACCTGATAATGAGGTTTGCAAGTACAAAAGGTGACTGATAATGATACTGTTAGATCCAAATACCTTGCAACTTCACTACGGATGAAGATATGGGTACTTCCCACATCAATCAAGACTTGAACCAACCGGCCTAAAATAAATCCTATAACTCTTAGAGTTGTTGGGAAGTGAACCCCATGAGTGAAAACATCTCGAACCTTTTCTGAGTTGTTAGGCGGTTTGAGTTGAGGAATGTTCTGTGCCCTCCGAGTCATTTGGTTTTCTTAAGTCATCGTCTTCACCAAACACCAGAAGGCAAAGTTGCCGCTATTTACACAATGACCTAGAACAAAAATTTCTTCATAGTTATAACATAGTCCCTTTTCCTTTATGGGCTTGCATCTCTGAGTTGTTAATTGTCCAATGGGAATTCCTGAAATCGGTACTAGTGGTGGTGGGCCTTTAGCATAAGCAAGGGTTGCAAAGAAGAAGTGGAATTGGGGCTTTCACTTATATGGATGTTGCTCAAACAAAGGGTCACTATGCCTCCAATTGCTTTTGTTCTTGGATTCGTGCTAGCATGACTGCATCCATCAACTCTACCGGCCGAAACGCCTTCACTGTATTGCGGATATGGGATCATAGTCCATAAATAAAGCGGCCAACCAAGAAATCTGTTGGTAAAACTTCCACCCGATTAGCTAGGGCTTCGTACTAAGCTTGATAGTTGTTGGTCCTAATTTAGCTAGTGTTGTGCATGGATCGTCATAATTTGTGGGTCCAAGTGCATCTCCAATGCTCAAGTGAAGGTGGCCCAGAAGTTGAATAGTTTTGCCTTACTCGCTCATTGAAACCATAACAACACTAAGCCCTCCATATGATTGACGCAAGGTCTAGTCGTTGATCATTAGGTGTTGCATGAATTCTGAAGAATTTCTCTGCTTGGAAGATCCATCCGACGGGATCAATACCGTCTAATTTTGGAAAATCTACTTAGGCAGGTCGCGTTTGGATTGAACTTGTGGAAGAAGAATTGGTGGATTCTGGTGGCAATCTTAGAGTTCCTCTACTATCTGGTATCGGTGGATCTAATTACTCTTCCATCTTTGGTTGTTAATTGGGAAAATATTTCACCCAGTATGTTTTGTTGATTTGCTAAATCATTTTGTTGCTCTATTATTGACTCTTGCAACGATCCAATCTTAGCAGCGTGATTAGATGATACTGTACTCAATTGTTGTAACATTTCTTTGGCATGTCGTGCTCTGGTTCTGTCGGCATAGATCAAGCAGGTTGGACCAAATTGTTATAACTTGGGAGGAATTGGAGTTGTCGAGTAGAAGAATTAGGAAAGAAGTCAGACGAGATTGTGAGATATTGGGAATTAACTTTCTTCTATGCCTTTCATATCTGTCTCTGCATTTGTAGAGAAATTGTTGACGTAGAAATCAAGAAAAAATGGTTCTCACATTTTTGATTCTCTCCCAACAACTTCGATCTTCTTTAGTGGGTATATCCTTCAAAAAGGCAGGAAGCTTACTGATACATTTGGATCACCTGGTTGGCTAGGTAAGCTAATTTGGATAGATGAGAACCTTTGTTGTGTATCATTATGCCCCCTCTGGCCTTTGTGCCGTTTTACTTTTTGACTTCATTATAATTTATTATTGTGTTCCAAAGTCCCAATAGTGAACTGCTTCAATGGAAGTCTTCAAATTAATGCTAGAGGATAACTATTAATGTGAAATCCCCTATGATCCTAACCTTGAAATCCATATTGTAGGTCCAAAAAACCAGAATGCGAGTAAAAGGCAATTGTGGGCCATCCAAATTGAGACCATTGGATTGGAACCTGAACCAATGGAAGTGTATGGTAATGATGATGAAGCTGAAGTGTTGTTGAAGTTCATAAGATTTAACTCGAACAATGACGGATGTGGAAAGTGGATCAAGAGTTCATTGGAAAGACCCAGAGATCAGGTAAGACCTCCCCTAAGTGTGGAATAAGTGTTGAAGAAGAGCCAATGGAAGAACCACCCTTAAAACTACTCCTCGATCAATTCCAGGGGTATAGGTTGATTGGGTATGGGTCTCCCCAGGTGACTCCTACTACTGCCCGCAAGTGAAAAAGGGCAATTTTGGTATTTTGGTGATTCGAACCCCCTATTTAATGATTTCTTCGACCTAAAACGTGTTATTTTACTCCTAAGCCAACAAAGAACGTTAGAGAACATCAAAGAATTCATTGCAAAGAGGGAGAATATTATGCGAATAGGATGGAGAGCTTTTCGTGAACCAACTAAGTTTTCCTAAAGTTAGTTCACTACTTCATTTGATTTATTCATCTCCTTTTGATTCTTCACCGCTAGTGGATCACTGTGGAGATATCCATAATTAGAAGAGACTTAAACCCTAACATTGTTATTGCTCTAGAGTGATCCCACAATCACTTTATTTTACCTTTTCTTTCCTGATATATATAAGAGAAGACCTATTTCTAATTCATTAGGTTTTCACTTTGATTTGAGTTTTTGAATGTCTTCTATTGATAGGTCTTCTTCTTAGATGTTTATAAAAATTTCTAATTGCTTTGTAAGTAATGTAGAACTAAATCCTATAGCCAACAGAGCATTGGATTAGATTATGTTCGTACTTGGACATGGTTCTCCCTGGGCGACCCGTAGTGGGTACTATTCAAGCAATATGTACCCCCTAAGGTCGATTTGTCAAACCCCACCCGCTGGTACTGGACCCATCCTATAACCCGTGGGTGTGATCCACATTCGAAAGATTTTAAGTACATCATTAGTAATAATAAATACACAAAATAGATGGTTCTAAAATCCAAGGAAATAACACTGAATGATATCAAAATAATGTCTTAAAGGAATGTATCAAAGGTAGGTAACAAAGTATGTAATAACAAAAGCAAGAATTATCCAAACATTATGTTTTATTATTGTCCTGCAACTTCTTAGGGTACTCTATCTCGTGTTTCTTAATCCACGGAGTTATGAGACCTTCCTTCATGGACTTGTCCAAGTGGCGGACAACTCGGGCTCTCTTCCCTTCAATAGGTGCCATAAGAGCATTCCATGCAGCTGCATGAAGCTTCGTGTTGATTAGGACAGATCCCATTAACACCTCTAGTACCTCTTCAGAGGTGTTCTCCCACGCATGGGGAATATCTCCTGTTTCTGTATAGACATCTAAAGAAAACAAAGATACAAGGATGAGTACTAACGAACTCAGTAAGGCAACAATTCCATATATGTACTAAAAGCATGTAGTGAATAGCAGATGAAATAATGAAATGCAGAGTTATGAAATGCATTTGGTAATCTAACTATGTGAGTTTCTATTCAGCTAGACATGCTTTAAGGTGTAACACCAGCCCTCCTCTGGGTAGGTCCTGTCACTCTAATCCTTCACGGACTAGCTACCTCTGTTGAGATCCCGAGTAACGGGTACGGTCCTCATCATCAACCATGGCTGGGGTATAGGTCCACACTCTCTCTCCATAACCATTGTTTTGAGTATTGGCGCATGTCGGGGATTCTAAACCCAATTAAAGGTCCTATGGTAATGCACTATATGTGGTCCAGATACCTTTCCTCATACCTAATGCACTGTTGGTCCAGTATCCTTCTCAACCTAAGAATGTGAATCCTCATAAACTGATTACCTCTGTTGGATCCCATTCCTTAACCCTATGGGCATCCACATATTGTTGGGGCAGATGCTCTCATGTTTCCTCATGACACCTAAGCCGTCTTTTGGACGCCCATGAGCCCAACCCTAACATATGCAACTTTACCATTGTTTGATAAACAGTAGACCACTGAGTCTCCTCACGGACTGATTACCTATTTTGGATGACACACAATCACGGGTCACTCCACTTCAATACCCCTGCCAAAAGGGTAGTAGCATGTAAATGTACCTAATGGTGCAATCTAGACCTCCTAGTCATGTGGGACAACAATCATGAGATGCTAGGGACATTAGAGGACAATGTCCCATACCACAACCCTTGATATTCCAAGCTAGGAGCACCAAGCTAGGTACTCTTCAATCATAGTCGCACCAAACACATCATTCTACACTAAGAAAAGTAGTAAAATGCATTAATCATCACATGACACTTCATTAACAAGTAAACATGCATAACAATAAATTACAACATGCTATAAGACTATTGACATGTACAAAAAAGTAAGTAGTTCATCATAATATCAATTCATCCATACATGCAGTTGTGTCCTTACCTGTTTCAGTGGAAAAAGTATTGAAAGACGTGCTAGATCTCCCAAGCACATACACTAACAGATTCTAGAAAACCCCCTAGATTAAGATTGTAAAGTTACATTAGGGTTTGAGAGTTAAACTAGGCAAAAAAAGCATCAACACAACCTCTAGAAGCAGGTTGGTTAGTTAAGGCTATTAGTCAGTTGATTGACTACCCTAAGCGACCACCCCACTCTCGGGCAACATTCTAAGTCGGAAATTTAGACTTTTGATTACCCATCTTTGATTTGTTTTTGGGTTAACCTAAGTCTAAATCACTTCTTTAGAATTCTAGAGAGGTCACTTAGACTATAGATCATAGAAGGGAATAATTTAAATCCACATCATCTTCTTCGATAAGATCCGCCATTAAATTGGATAAAAAACCATCCTCTTGGTGTAATCCAATCGAGATCATTAATGGAAAAATGACTAAACTAATCCAAATCACTACCATAGAATTTAGAAGAAAAACAACTACTCTAACAAGATAAATCAATAGAATAAGAGAGTGGTTAAACTTACCTCCACTTGGATCTGAAAGTCAAAGCAAACTCACAAAATTCATTGTGAAAAGAGGTTCCCTCCACCCACCACTTGTGCTCTGCCTTTACTCAGTCCATAGCAACCTCCACGAATTAAATATAACGAAATTAGGTCATTGAAGGCTTTAAATAGGGTGCCGGGGGCAAATTAGGATTTTTAGGCGGGGTTTTCCAATCGACCACTAGGGTGGCTGGTAACCTGGTCAATCGACTACCTTAAGCAACTGCCCCTTGGTACTTCCAGTATGTGGGCGTTTACACTCCAAGTTGATCTCTAGCTCTGCTACAACCTTAACCAACATGTGGGGGGGGGGGGATCTTACCTTGTTCGCGAACATACATCTTCCAACTCGACCTTTCTCATGCTAGATATCCATTTGCCCAGTCCATCTGAGTTCCAGCTAGACCTCCTTCCGTTTTCCAGTATGGTAAGATCTTCACCAACAATGTTCCAGATCCATAGACTCTGGGGCCGAAACATGGGCCTCAATCCAGATAGTCCATAACTTCTTTCGGCTAGAGCTTCGGGTACTTGGACCTACAATTTGGGTTTCGGATTAGGAATATGGGGGTTATTACACGATTGACCATAGGTCTCCCTAGGAGACCCATACCGGTTACTATTAAAGAGACCTAGGGGTGTCAACGGTTCAGGTTGGGCCGGTTTCGGGCTGAAAAACACTTAGCCCAAACACGGCCCATTAAGAAAATAACGGTTTTGGGCCGGTTTCGGGCCGGTGCGGTTTGGGTTCGGGCTAACTAATGGTTTGGGCTAACGGTTTATAATTTGGTTTACTAACGGTTTGGGTTCGGGTTTACTAACAGTATGTTTTGAGTACCTTGTTGATATGTGAAATTTATCAAGAGTATGTGAACACATATAAATATTAAGTTATCACCAGGTCTTTTGTGTTGGGTGTTCAAAACCAAAAACCTTTTTTTTACAAAGAAATAAAACTTATAGAACTAATATACAAAAGAAAGCTGGTATCTTTATGAATTTTAATGGGTTGTCTTTGCTTATTTTCCTCCCCCTTCTTGACACTTGTAAAAATTGATCAAAATAAAGCATTAAAAGATTTTCAAATGATAATACACTTGCAAAATATTTACTAAGCCCATCTTCCAAATGGCGAAGGCTTTGACAAGCTTATTGTTTGCATATTCCAAAACAAAACAATTAAGGAAATAAATGGATATTTGAGGGTTTCTTGTCTTTTACATTTAAATTTAAGTTATTTTATTTCTTTATAACGGGTTTAACGGCTGGTTTCAAGCCAAATGGTTCGGGCTAGTGGGCCACACACAGGGCTGACCTGCCCAGCCCGAACCATTGCAGGTTGAGGTTGTTCAGCCCAAACACAACCCATTAAGCTTCGGTTTGGGCCGGTTCGGTCCGGTTTTAACGGTTCGGGTTAGGTTTTGACACCTCTAAAGAGACCTATACCGACGGCTTCGGCTTTTGTTTTCTTTTCCGACATTGAACTTCTAGGGTTGCTTCTAACCTTTAACTAGTGTTTAAATAGGACTATTTGGGATGTGCTAAGTCACCTTTGAAGAAGTACAAGTTACTTGCAAGGGCAGGGAATTCATTTATTTATGCTTATCTTTAATTCCTAATATTACATTGGACTTGTGTATTAAATTGTATGCTACTGCTTAAAGACTTTTATATCCTTGCAAATATTTGAAATTGTGGAATCATGATTGTTTACTAAATTATAAGTATTATTGCTGAATCGGACTACTAGTGGACATGATATGGGGTTGGGGATTAACCACTACCCTAGGAACCTCAAAAGGAACATATAGATTAGGTGACATCTCTAGGTTGTCTAGATGAAACATGGTTAGGCACCCCATCATGTCACTACCCTATCGGCGGGGGTATTGATGCTGAGTGAACCGTGGCAGAAGTGTGGGCTGGTGGCCCTCAAGACCAGTAACTAACTCGTGAAAAGACACAACCATGTTGTGGGGGCCATTCATTTGTAGGGTTACATATAATAGGCTTGGGGTTTTATGCGTTCAAGACCCATAACCTACCTGTGAGAGGACATGAGAGCATCCCACCCATTATTTGTGGATGACCAATAGGGCTAAGAGAAGGCATAGTTCGAGTTGGTTTGAGCCATAAGATATGTTGACTCTAGATAGGAAGGATACTGAACCAAGCTGGTCGGTGCCATAGGGGAGGTATCTGAACCTAAAATGATATAACTGAGTATATGACTTGCACTGGGTTAGGTTGTTTCCTCACATGCACCAATACTTATGCCAATGGTGTGGCAAAAGAGTGGTGACCTAAACCCAGCGGAGGTGTGAAGTGATTATACTCCTTACTTGGGATCCCAATAGAGGTAACTAGTTTGTGAGGGATCAAAGTGACGAGACCTACCTAGAGGAGGCTAGTTTTATATCTTAATGTGTATCTACCTAGATAGAGACTTGCATTGGTAAAAGTATAGGAACATTATTTCATCACACTTGCATGGGCATGTCTCGTCATATCATATGAACATATTAGTGTTACTACCTTATGTATGAATGATGGATATGCATCTTATTTGAATTACTCACTGAGGTCCTTAGAACTCATCCCTTGTGGCTTGTTATTTTTAGATGTATTCACAGGTTAAGAAGAGACCTCGAGTTCACATTCGGAGATATTTCCCTTTGATTATACAACTGAGGAAATGATGGGAATTCATTGTGGCATGTGGTACGATTCGAGTGCCAGTATGGAGTACCCTTACAGCCTCAATCAACATTGATAGGACCTGATGAACCCGCCATTGGGCTTACGAGTTGGATATTGATAGGACCCTCTCAAGTTTGGTCTGAGTCCACCGAAATCTTACTGACAGCAATGGAAATTATCTTTCATGGCAATAGATTCCATAAAGACAGCAACAAAATATAACTCTGTTCTTTCAATAGCTATGATAAACTTCAACAACAAAAACAAATAACACTAGAAAGCTATGAATTCAGAACAACAAAACAACAGAATAATATTGGAGATATAGTCGATTTCATCAAGCTTCCCTGATTGGATATAATTGATGATTACAGACTGCTCCTACTAACTGGTAAAAACTTCAGAAAATAAGATAAAACTAAAGGTTAGGCCATTCTCCAGAGGTTTCCCTCTCCTCAAGCATTCGCTTGCATCTCTTTTTCCCTCCCCCTTCCTCTCTCCTTGCGTGCCTTCTCTTATTCCTCACCTCCCTAACCAACTTCCACTTCTCACCAATCTTTTATTGCCACTTGGGAGCTCCTCTGCATACACCAGTTTTTGTTATGGTTGCTGCCCAATAATATCATGCCACTTGTCCCCTGCTGATTGGTCTGTCCCCCTACTCTTTGCTGCTGCTGATCTCCTGCTTCTCTTCTTTTTCTTCCTTTGGTAGACATGAGTTACAAGGGGCTTATTAGATATCAATTATTTGAAGTTGCAAGTGTATAAGCACTTGGAAAAGAAGGCGAAATGTTGAAAGAATTGGACTTTGTTTTTGATTTGTTCCATTCCAGTTTAGCTTTCCTTTAAGGATTAGTAGTGTTATTAGTTTTGACTTTGCTTCTGCTTTATTGATTTGAGATCCTTTGTTTACCGGGATACCTTTTGTTTATAATATTGAACTTTTGATTTATTATTGCTCATGATTGTGTTATTATGTGGAATGATGTGGATGTGACATGAAACCGGATGTTATGACTGCAGATCACTCCCTCGGGTAAGGTGGATAGATATTGGCTGGCTGGATGTGGCCGTCAATGAAATAAGCTGCAAGGCTATACTTAACTGCAGAAGTTACCTTTGCAGGTGAAGATGGGATTAAGGGTGAGGAACAAAAGACGTGGAACCTGAGGTAAGCAGTTTTTTATCTTTCTCCCTACTTTATTTATTCTTGATTTGTTTAAATCCATTTTTCCTGGTTGAAATGGATGCTAAAGTTAAAGTTAAATTGCATCTCGAACATTGACAGGGATCTGCAAATTTGCACACATCTATGGATGGTAATAGGAACGAGAGTTGCAATGGAGCAATGTTAGCATTACTTCTTGTCAGTTGGGACGAAGGAGACTCACTGTGATAGCTGGTATTATGTCTTGGTCCTTTCTTTATGGCCTTAAGATTAATTAGATCCTTTTCTGTTAGATTAAGATTTTCTTTTCCCACTAATCTATACCAACTCTACCCCTGGCATTCATCTTGGGTTGTTCTCTCATAATGACATGAAGATAAAGATTGCGTCCTTCTATGAGTTTTTGGATATGGTAGGGATATGAGGTTGCAGCTATGAATTCTCTTTCATTTTTCTTTCCCAGGTACTGTCATATACATGTTTTTTTTTTCAGATATGGTTTACTTTTCTTATTCTATTGTAATTGTAATTGTTAGATTGTTTTTTCTTCGTTGTCCCTTATTGTTAGGTTGCTTTTCTTATTTTATTATAAGTATTATTTTTTGGGGAGTTTTTTGAGCTTCTTTTTGTTGGATTTGTGAAAATGGTCAAGTTTCATTACTTATTTATGCTGCTGGAGGTAAATGCTTGCTTTTTGTTATCGTTATTACTCTCAAATTACCTAAATTCTGTTGTTCTTCCAAGTCGTAATTGTTTTATGGTTTTGAGGCATTTTTGAAATTTGAATTGTGTTCGGTGTTCTCAGGATCGGTAAAATTAAATTAAAAGGTTTGCATAAAGGGTTTTTTCCTGTTTGTATACATCCGTCCTATTGCTGGTTGATCTATTACTGACTAAGTCAACTCTGGAAGATGCAATTGAGTGCAGAAACAGGTCATTGCAAGCCAGTCCACTGTAGCTGAAGCCACAATTAAGGAATTTTCTTCCGATCATATGGACTTCAATTCTGGGTTATAAAATCATGGATCTCTTTCTCTTCCATTATTTAAATTGTGAATCTAAAAACTCTGATTCCAAGTCAAAGAACCAATATCAATTCAAGGAAAGTTATGTTCTCACATTCTCTTCGGAATTCCACATGTTCTACTTTTTTTTTTTTTGGTAAACCCACATGTTCTACTTGGTAATAAGTGTTCATGCAGACTAATATTGAAGTTATATTCTTCTGAACGATACTTCCACATGTTTTAAATCAACGCCGGTAGTTTATTGTTACTTTCTGGCTCAATCTGAGCCGTTCGCAGCTCAGTAAATGCGCAGCACTGAGCAAGACTCCGTGAGCGTGACATATGATTGGGAAAAATGGTAAAAAAATAAGAAGCGAGACCAGTGAATAATTTGACAGCAAGGAGGGAGGGATGTGACGTGTAGCTATAAGGCATATAAACTTCTAGTTGAAATAGATGGAACTGAGGCATTGTGAAAAGTGCTACTGTGGAAAGGACATTCGGAAAAGTGGTTACTCTTTTGACCGTATCAACTCTCTTGACTCTGACTCGTAGAAAAAATTGGATTACTAGGAAATGAGTGAGAGAAAATAGAAGTTTACGTTGTTTTTTTTTTTTTTTTTTTTTTGGTAAACGACACTTTAATTAGATAAAGAGAGATTACAAATACCCAGCTCTATGGGAACCAAGCCCAAGAGCCAGGGAGAGCTCACAGGTCAGAGAAGCCTGGAGCCAGAAGAGAGACCACGACAGGCCAAAGCATCAGCAGCAACATTGTACGAGCGGGAGATCCAAGAGAACGAAACACGTAACGGGGGAACACACAGAGACCAGATCTCCTCAAGAAGAGGGGATACATAAAAAGAAGCAGAGGAGGTTTTTTGAAGAATAGACACAGCAACCAAGCAGTCAGTCTCCAGAATCACACAAGTAAAACCAGCTCGGATAGTATGTAGCAGAGCTTCGC
Source organism: Hakea prostrata (assembly GCF_041222555.1). Classification (NCBI taxonomy): domain Eukaryota; kingdom Viridiplantae; phylum Streptophyta; class Magnoliopsida; order Proteales; family Proteaceae; genus Hakea; species Hakea prostrata. The sequence continues at coordinate 43,797,592 of NC_142602.1, read as the reverse complement.
GAATAGCAACCAGCTCACCTTCTAGAGCAGAAAACATCACCTCACCCCAGGACACGGCAAAGAGAATAGAGCCGTTGTGATCCCTCCCAATGAAACCACATCCACCCACATCTTGATCAGCAGAAAAAGCCGCATCAGAATTAACTTTAACCCAACCACGAGAAGGGCAACACCAACCCGGCATGAAGTGTTCATCAACAACACTCGGCTGAGCAACTCTAATAAAAAGAAACTCCTTAGCTGCTGTCTGAGCATCAGAAATAACCTGAGCAGGAGAAGAGCAGAACCCCGAAAAATATAGCAAGTTTCGTGCATGCCAGATGAACCAAACAAGGAAAGAAGCAAGGGAGAAAGGACTTTCCACAGCCTTTTTATCCCTATCCTTCAGCCAACACCAGTGTTGAATCCAATTAATAGAGACATGATCAGAAGAAGAATCTATGAACTGTGATAATGATGATCCAAACCAAACTGCTCTAGCAAATTGACAGTTGAAAAATATATGGTCAATCGATTCAACCTCTAGGCCACATCGCAAACATAAAGGATCGACTGGAATATCTCTTCTAATCAAAGCAGAAGACGAAGGCAGACCTTGAGCAAACATCCTCCAAAGAAGAAATTTGACCTTAGGAAGTGTAGCAGCATGCCAAATCATCTTCCACATCACCGGCGACATCAGATGATAAGAGTGTACAGTGGACGAAGAAGGAGCCACATTCAAACTATCTCGCAATTCATTATATAACATCTGATAAGCTGTTTTGACCGAGAAAATACCAGTTGAAGCAGGACCCCAAACAAGAAAGTCTGCAGCTGGTTGGAAAGTTGGACGAATCTTCAAGATGGCAATCACAACGCAGGCATTAAACAGTTGATGAAGGGTCTCCACTTTCCACTGACGATGAGAATCCAAGAGATCTGCAACCCAAATAAGCAAACAATCGGATGGCTTGACTGATGAGACTCTGAAATTTTTTGCCGATGGAATCCAAGCATCATCCCAAATCCGAATTGAATTTCCATTTCCAACACGCCACAACAGCCCTTTTTTCAAAACATCCCTTCCCGCGACAATGCCTCTCCACATAACCGAGGGTCTAGATCCCACCCCAGCATTCAGAAAATCAACAGAAGGAAAATATATTGCTTTAATAATCTTCACCCACCAAAGCTGAGGTTCACACCATATCTTCCAAGCCAAGTTAGAGAGAAGAGCCCGATTCTGCAGATGTGAATATTTAAACCCAAGACCTCCAGAAGCTTTAGATTGACACATTCTGTCCCATGCGATCCATTGAATTTTCCCCCCATCAGATTTTTCACCCCAGAAAAATTTTGCCTGAGCTTGACGAATTGTATCATGATGATATTTGGGAAGCAACATATGAAGACAAGCATAGGACGACACTGTAGATGTAACAGAGTTAATTAAAACCGCACGACCAGCATGAGTCAAAAGCTTACCCTTCCATCCAGCAATCCTAGAGTGAACTCGGTCCTGTATCCCGTGAAGGAAGTCAGATTTATACTGATGAAAATCCATTGGGACACCCAGATATTTTTTCGGAATTAATCCCTGAGCTAACCTTAAAGACCGAGAGAACCAGCGACGCCACCGACTGGGAGTATTGGGGCTAAAGAAGATTGATGATTTGCTTCTATTTATGCACATCCCTGAGCCGCTGCAGAAGACCTCTAAAGTCTCCTTAAGGCCATTTATCAGTTGAAGAGAAACCTCAGAAAAGATGAGAATGTCATCCGCAAATAACAGATAAGTTAACCGAGGACTTCGAGAGCGAATACTGATGCCGGAAACCAAATCATTATCAGTAGCCAGATCCATTAGGTGACAGAAGGCCATCGAACATAAAGAAAATAAAGCAGGGGAAAGAGGATCACCCTGACGAATACCTCGGGTAGGAGAGATGTTCCCATGAACAGAGCCATTAATGAGCACACTAAATGAAACCGATCGGATGTAGGACATAAGCAAAGACACCAACATCTCATGAAATCCCAACCGAAGAAGAGTCTGCTCAGTGAAAGTCCACTCAAGTCTGTCATAGGCTTTCTTAAGATCAATTTTGGCTGCCAGAAACCTTTTTTTTTTCCTTTTCGCTTCCCTTTAATATAATGGTACGTCTCAGTAGCCAGTAGAATATTCTCCGAAATAGACCTGCCAGGAGTAAAAGCTGTCTGATGCTGGTCAATAATGGTGGGGAGAAAAGTCGCCAATCGCATACTTATGATCTTGGGAAATACTTTAGAAGCCACTCCACACAGGCTAATGGGCCTAAATTCCTCCACAGACTGCGCATTAGAATTCTTTGGAATCAAACAAATCAGCGTTTTGTTAAAATGTGGTGGAAAACATCCAGTCGAAAACAATTCCAAAATAAATGCATACAAATCAGCATGTACCACGTTCCAGTAAGTCTGAAAGAAGGCAGGAGGAAGACCATCCCATCCAGGAGATTTATCAGGCTTCATTGCAAATAAAGCAGTCTTAACCTCATCCACAGAAGGCATAGCCATTAACGCAGCATTCATTTCATCAGTCACCATAGGCCGAAGACTAGAAAGTAGTTGATGCTGTGCCGAGTTATCAATATCAGCAGCCGTATAGCACTCTTTGAAATAGTGAAGAATTTCCTGAATTACCTCACTGTGAGAAGTAGTCCACATACCATTATCCTTTTTAAGCACTAAAATTCTGTTTGCTCGTCTGCGCTGTAACGTTGACGCATGAAAGAAAGAAGTATTTAGGTCACCACCTGCAAGCCACTGGATTCTAGACTTTTGCCTCCAAAAATCTTCTTCCTTAATCAGCTCCTCCTCAAGACACTGAGACAAAGAATTCAATCTGTCTTGGGAAAACTCCATAGAAGTCGCATCCATTAAGTGTGACATTTGGGATTTAATATTCTTGATGTTCAGATGAATATTACCAAACACCTGTTTATTCCACCTCAGGAATCCATCTTTTGTAGCCTTTTGCTTGAATTGAAGAACATTATGAGCATTGTCACGCAAGGATGTAGACCAAACCTGAGTTGCAACTCTGAGAGCATCTCGATGTCGTAGCCACATGAGCTCAAATCTGAAAGGCTTAGACCCACGAAATCTACCCCCTTCCGAATCAAAACAAATAGGATAGTGATCAGAAGCAACACAAGGAGAGACAAACACCACAGAATCCGGATAGAGTTGTTGCCAGGTAGAATTGACAAATGCCCTATCCAACCTCACACGAACATTATGAGCCCCCAACCATTTATTAGACCAAGTAAATTTAGGTCCTTGAAACCCCAGATCTATCAAGGCACACCTATCAATCAGAGCTTGAAACCCAGTCGAATCATGAGCAGAATTAGTAGATCCACCCACTTTTTCCTTCCAGCACAAAGTAGAGTTAAAGTCTCCAATAACCATCCAATTATCGTTTTTTATGATAGCCAGCTGATCAAGTAACGTCCAAACACCCCTTCTATCAATACGGCGAGGAGCACCATAAAAACCAGTAATATTGAACAAATCCCCACTGGGACTGATAAGACGAAAATCAATAATATGAAGAGACGAGTGAAGAATATCAACTGAGTATCCATTTCGCCAATAAAGAGCCAAACCACCAGAAGCCCCAACCGAATTCACGCCGAAAACACCAGTCATACCAAAACGCCTCAGCAGAGTTCGAAGATGAACCAAGTTGCATTTTGTCTCCATAAGAAAAAGAGCATCAGACCTTTTAACGCGCACGAGGTGAACAACATCTCGAATTGTCGAGGCTCCTCGCAATCCCCGACAATTCCAACTCAAAAGCTTCATGATTCCCCATGGGGCTGATCGGCAGCACCCATGGGGGGATCGGGTAAAAAAGATAATGTTTTAGGCGGCATCAGCGATGAAACAGGAGGATAAGGCCGCAGACGCCTAGCCTTTTTGTGATGAGGTGAAATATTAGAGCTGGGAATCACAGACGATGGTCGAGACCTGTGAAGCTTCGGGCAACTTCCAGAGAAAACAATATGACCAGGGTCATTAACCAAAGGATATTCCATGGGCTTAGAGGCTGATTGCTCCAATTGATCACACGCAGCACTAGACTCCAAACACAATAATTGATTATCCACAGTGGGTTGGGCCGAAGAGGACTTCAATAAAGCTGATTCAGAAGGCCCAGGGGTAAGAGAGACATTTGCCAGCGAAGGAAGCAGCGATTGAAGATTCTCCAGAAAACCCGGATTAGCCAAGAGATGATGGGAGAGAGCCAAAGCCGATTTATGAGCCTCCAACAATACACGCGAACCAAGAGGCAATGGTGATACATTGGAAAGATCATTATGAAACGTTGGAATAGACCAAGCCGCGGCGGAAGCAGAGGATGCTGGAGACGGAAAAATACAACTCAAGGGATTAGGGCCAGGTGCAACCACAGAAGAAGAAGATGGGACGTGACCATCAGGGCCGTGACCAGAAGAATTGACATCTGGAGGCGCCTCGAAACCAGCATCAGAAAACCCAGCATCAGCCATAGCACCGTCGTGATGGGCAGCAGCAGGAGGCACTGGAGAATCAGACATCGGAAAATTAAGACAATGGAAAGGCTGAGGTGCAAACCTCAAGGGTGTCGACAAAGCCATATCAATAAGACGATTATCCGGCGGGAACGCACGAACATCAGGAGGCAAAACACACCCAGCAGAAGCCATGGAAGACGAACATCGAGAATCTACATGTCCCAACAAACCACAAATAAAACACACTAGAGGAAGCCTCTCATATCGGACAGACATCAGATTCACCGCTCCATTACGTCGCTCCACCTGGATAGACGCCCTTAACGGATTCTTAACATCAATAACCACCCATGCCCTGAGAAAATGCTGATGACGCCCATTATGCGAGCCATTAATAAGCATCAGGTGCTGTAAACGACCAAGTTTCCCAAAGAATTTGGCCCCAATCGACATATCGAGTAATTCCAGGTGAGGGGAATGCAGCTGAACCCACATAGAGACGAATGAGAAATTCCAATTCTGTTCCTCCGACCACGGTTCCAGAACGATTAAGTTACCATTCATTGACCACGGTTCTTCCAATAAGACATTAACCAGATCGGCATGAGTGCTGATCGGCAATTTGTGTAGTGGAAACCCCATCTCTTGGGTTCCACGCACGGATCAGAGCGTCAGTAACAGCTTGCTGTCTGTAACGTCGACCATCTAGCACCTGCCCAACAAGAACAGCAGCCCAAGACGAAGCCAGCCTCTCCTCCGTAACATCATCCAATTTAATCGGCTCATCGGTAGCAAACGAAGCAGTAGCCGACGGCGAACCACTATCAACGGACTCCGAGTTCCCACACAGCGATCCAGTGAGTCTAAGACTAGCATACTGAGACGCCATATCACTAATTTAAGGAAAATAAGCAACTCACCAGAAGACCCAGTATGGAACCACAAGTGGCAACACCAGGAAGACACAACAGGAAAAAAACATCACGGCATCACACTACAGCACATCGGAGATTAAAAAAGCAACCAGCACGGCATCACACCGGAGAGAAAAAAGCAGTGAGACTTCAGGGCATCACGGCATCACACCGGAGAGAAAAAAGCAGAAAACGGAACTTAGCCAAAGCAGAAAACGGAACTTATTCCACCTTTTAAATATAAATAGAAGTTTACGTTGTATCATTCTTCATAAGCAACAAGGGAATTTGTATAAATAGAAGACTACTGCTCTATTGATTTTCGTCTACTTTTTTTCTTCTTCTACAATGAGAGAAAGAAGGAAATAAAAATTCCATTCACTCCTTTTGAGTTTTCAAATACATTCTGTCTCTCACTCTCTTTCTCTCTCCTCCCTCTGAGTGTGCTACAAAAGCTACATGGATGGATGACCCATGAGATTATTGGTATCGAGGTTGAACAACTATTGGAGATTGTTTATAAGCTGTAGTGTCTCTTGGGTACGTTCCCGCTAAAGCTCGTATGTAAAGCCGTTTACCAATGCAACCTTTGTCATCATTTTCCTTTGTAATGGTTATTTTTGTAACAAATTACTGAGACTGGTCATAATAATCAAAGGTAGACAAAAATATAAATCCAAGCTCAATCATGTTAAGGTGAATTTGTTAATCTCCTATATGTTTCTTTTTGTTTTTATTTATGTTTTTTTATTTTGTATATAATGTATTGTATCTATTCTCCTACTTGTCCTATTGTTTTGTTTTTTTTTTTTAAATATATTTCTACCATTTTTCTCCTTTTTCATGATGTCCATTTTTCCCCATCGCTTGCTTTTTGGGTAGGTATTCCATATGATTATTTGCTTCCCCCCCTCCCCCTCTTTTTTCTTGTTTTTCTTCCTATTTTTCACATTTTCCTTTTTTGATAGTCTTCTTCATCTTGATAAATTGTTTTTCTCTTGTTTGTGTGTTTTTATTTTACATTTTTCCTCCACTTTTTTCTTTATATATTAATTCTTTTTTTATTTTATGTATTTTACATTTTTCTCCACTTTTTTTTAATAGGAATTCATTATTTTACATTTCCACCATGTGAATTACCCTTTAAGAACCAATGCCACCCCTAAGTTACCCAATCTATCTATCAGATCCCCTATAGGATGAAAATATATCAATGAGACAATGACACCGGCTGCCATTAGGAAATCACGTTTAAGTGTATGTTAAAGTTTTTAAAAAGACAATTAAGACTACCTTCTTAAGCTTATCCCTTCCTTCTCTTCCTCAGTTGCAGTCCTTTTTCAATCGTAGGTCCTCACACTGTTTGAGAGATATGGTTCATGGGTACTTTTAAACTTAGGATGCAATACTATTGAAAATTGGATAAATAAAAACTAAGTAAGACTGAGGGTATTAATAATAGGGCTTGACTAATAAATTAGATAATCAAGGGGTGGCATTAATTTTAGGGGATAACCCATGGGGTGGTTTTGAAAATTCTGTTTTCCTTTCCTCTCTTTAGTAGGAAATATTATTTAATCAAGGGGTGGCATTAATTTTTTTATTTTTTTTTGGTTGCCAACCCCGGTTTCCAAGGCTTTGCCCTGACTAATCCGGTGTGGCTGTAGTGGGTGAGTCTTCCAGCGGGGATTTTTTGCATCCACAAGGTTTCGATACCGGAACCTTGCTTAAGCGGGCCAAGCTGCTTACCACTTGGACCAACCCCCATTGGTATAGAAATGAATTTTAAGTTTAATACTAATGCATTATTTAATGTGCATTATTTAATGTGGAGTTGAATTCCATTAAACTTCTACAATTCTTGGTTTTCTTCATTCAACCTAATCTAAAGTATGTGACTAAACATCTGTGGTGATTTTTTTTTTCAATTTTAATTTAAATTTTTCTGTGTGAAAATATGGTTTACTTTGAGACACAGGAGGCGAATTTGTGTTCAAATTAGAAGAGAAAAATGGTTTTTGGTGTTGTTTTAATACTTCGTATGGGTTTCTTTTACTTTTTTTCCCATATAACGTCAAAATTTATGTGACTTTTAACAACTTATATAATTTAGTGTGAAAAATAGATTTGAGGGGTTTGTTTCTTAAAAAAGTATTAACAATTTATTTATTTATTTATTTATTATTATTATTATTATTATTATTATTATTATTGGGTAGTACTTATTTGTTTATTTGTTATTTTCTGCTCTGAGTTTGTAGAAATGCTTTCAATAAGTACGCTCAATGAGCATTTATGGTAATGGTTTGGACATTGTACTGTGTGGTCAAAAGTGCATTTGAACATTGGCACCATTGCCATTGAAGTTCTACAGTTGACACATTTAACCTTCAGCTAACACGCATTCATGAATATTTTTACCTTATGCAGTATCTGAATAAGAACAACAGCAAGTCTGCTAAGAAGCAAATAAGATGACAAAGTAAGAATATTAACCTCACTGAATACCTATTATTCATATGCAATCTCATTAAAGCATATGAACAGACACCCTCTCAATTAGAGTAATTCTGCTAAAAATCACTTAAATTAAATCTATAATATAATAAAGAGTAATTTTCAGTGCCACTCCCTAAGTTATCCAATTAATCAATCAGACCTCCTATAGTGTGAAAATATATCAATGATACCCACTGTTGTTAGAAAATCACAATTCGATGCTGAAGTAAGCAAGTTAAAAGTTTCAAAAAGGCACCCCCCCCCCCCCCCCCCCCCCCCCCTCCTCATCCTACACCCCCTCTCCCCCCCCCCCCCCCCCCCCCCCCCCACGGGCGCGCCCCGGGTTTCCGGGTCTGGTTTTTTACCTAGATTTTAAGGGTAAATTTGTAAAAAAAAAATATAAACACAAAAACCAACAACAACACCAAAGAGGGTTTTACAATCAAACGAATAAACCCCACGGGGGCCAAAAAAAAACACCCCCCCCCCCCCCCAAAAACCCCACCCAAACCCCCCCCTAAAAAAAATATACACCAACACCCCACCCGCCCCCTAACCCCTTTTTCCAAACCTCGGCGGGAAGGCCCCCCCCCCCCCCCCCCCCGCGGCCCCCCCCTCGGGAGAGATGCACCTCCCTCGGGCTGGTGCATCTCTTCCCTCATAAAGGGTCCCGAGTGCCTCACTCGGGACAGATGCACCCCTCTTTGTTATCTGGTTTTTTCCTTGAAGAAGGTCCCGAGGGCCTCATTCGGGAGAGACACCTCCCATGTGGGATGGCTCACCTCATCCCTAAAGAAGGTCCCGAGGGCCTCATTCGGGAGAGACACCTCCCTCTTGGGCAGGTTCATTTATTCGTTGGAGAAGTGCCACACTTGGGAAAAATATACATCTATATCCAACTCTAGCATTTCTCAGAAGACTCTCTTGACTAAGTCAAGAAGAGTTAGTTACGCATAAACACTCAGCATATCTATTCCGAGAATTGGGGAGGTGAGTCAGCATAACGGCTTATCAGGTGCAACAAAGAAGGAGCCGTTATTCCACTACTCCACTCACTCCTCAACTATCGATCCGGAATTTAAGGAATCGCCGCCTCCAGGTAACTTCTATATAAACCTACCTCCAATATGGAGAAAGGTAACGAGAACTCTCATCTGAGTACTTACTCATTACGTTCTTGAGAACTCTCTCAAGAACCATTATTGTTACCTAGGTTGATTTGAGCGTCGGAGGCGGTTCCCCGGCCAAAACTAGGCCGGACCGTTCTTGCTTTCTTTGTGTGTGCAGGCATCCCCATTATTCTAACTTGGTTGGAGAGCTCTTAAGGTGGTCATCCGGCTCTCGAAGAAGTTCTAGACGCAACAATTTGGCGCCGTCTGTGGGAAGCGTCACAAAAAGTCATGATGAGACGTACCACACCTCAGGTGACAAGTTCTCAAATTCTCACTCGAGCAAGAGAAAAGGAGACAGAAAACGGACGTGTTGAAGAACAAACTCTCCCTTCTCAAGATCGACAAATTCCTATTCCAGAGGAAGGTCAAGAAGGAGTTCCGGAGAATCCCCCGTTAACTATTCCAACTCCATTTGGAGAAGGCGGTTCGAGTCAACCTCCAATTCCAGCGACAGTGGCCGATTTGCAGAATATGCAAAGAGAAGTCCAACAACAAATGTTGGAACTCCAAGGAGTTGTTCGAGGCTTAGTCCATCAGATCGGGGTACCATCCGGACCCCCCAGAAATTCCCAAGAGGGACGAAGACGTGAAGCCATCCGTCAGATTCGGGATAGGCAACGTCCGGTGAATGAAGAAAGGAGAAATCCCAGAATACCAAGAAGGCCAGCCGAACGAGTTGGAGAAAGATTTCAAGGAGTGCATATTGAAGAGCCACGTCCCCGAGAGGATCGGTCGAGGGGAAGTGTGTTCCACCGTTTGGCTGGGCTTAGGCAAACTCAAGATTTACCCAGAAAAGGGCGTAGAAATGAAGGAGTTCGGGAGCAAGAAGGAGAAAGCCACGGAAGAGGCCATTCTAGATCTAATAACCCGAGAGGGTCGGTTAGTCAATATGGATCTTCTCATGGACCAACTTCCCAATATTCTGATCTCGGAAGTGTTCGGTCTCCGCAAGAGCGTCAAGAGGCGCATGGTCTCGGAAGAAGATTAGATGCCATGGAGAGACGGCTTGATGATCGGGACCTCGATGACGACTATGATGTGGTTGATAGAGAACCCTTCTCAGAAGAAGTCATGAGAGCACCTCTTCCACCGAACTTTATCATGCCGACATTCACTCCCTATGAAGGTAAGTCCAATCCTCGAGAACATATTAGTTATTTTAAATCGGTCATGGCTGTTATTGGCCGAGAAGATGAGCTATTATGCCGAACTTTCCCGGCATCTCTCAAAGGCCCAGCGATAAAATGGTTTTCTAGCCTACCGCCAAGATCCATCCAAAACTTTCGAGAACTCGGGAGAAAATTTATTGCCCGATTCCGAAGTTGCATCGGGAGTAAGAAGACAGCAGATAGCCTTTTAGCCATCAGGCAGAAACCAAATGAGTCTGTTCGGGACGATCTTCTCAGATTCGATAAAGTGGCTATTGAAGTTGAAGAATTGGATGACACAGTGGCGTACAATGCGCTATGGAGTGGAATAACCCAAAGACGTTTGCTCGAGGTATTGCTCCAAGACAAGCCGAGGACTTATGGAGCCCTTCTCAAGAAATGCCAAAAACAAGCAACGGTTGCAGAAGTTATCGAAGCCCGGGAAGAGTCTACGAGAGGCGTAAAGGAAAAGAAGAATTATGGAGAAAGCGGTCAAAATTCAAATGTTCGGGCAAGAGATGACAAAAAGGGAGTTTGGAAAGAAAGACTCGCTAATGGAGACTTTACACCTCTTAATACTAAGAGGTCAGAAATTCTATTACAGATCAGAAATAACGACAACTTGAAGTGGCCGGGCAAGATAAGAGCCCGACCCGAAGATAGGAATATGACAAAGTATTGCCGTTTCCACAAAGACTACGGTCACCATACGGATGAGTGCAGAAATCTAAAGATCGAGATCGAGAAGCTCATCCAGGCAGGGCAACTTGAAAAATATCTTCAGAAGAAGCTACAAGATCGAGAGAAGTCCCCACCTAAATCAACTAAAAGACTCAGATCCAAAAGTCCCGAGAGGGCAGATAAGAATCCCGAGAAGAAACCCGACACTCGGGAGTTTTCCCCCATTTACATCGTTTTGGGAAATCCGACGGAAGAATCCATTAAGAAGGCGAAGCAAAAGGCACGGTTCGTTGGATCGATGCAATTGCCAAGAAAACGAAGAAATGACTTATGCCCAGATCCAATAACCTTCACCGACGAAGATCTCAAGGGCGTCACTTCTCCTCACGACGATGCTATAGTTATCAAAGTGAAATTGGCAAACCGAGAAGTTCACCGAGTTCTGGTGGACACGGGATCTTCCACCGACTTACTATCTTATGAAGCATTTAAGAAATTGAAGTTTGAGGACGAGATGATGACTCCATGCGGGACTCACTTATATGGGTTCGCCGGGTCGTCCGCCATATCCGAAGGGACTATCCAATTGGATCTAAGGATCGGGACCTCCCCTCGGGATGCAGTCGTCCAAGCAACATTCATGGTGGTTCGGGACCTTTCAGCTTACAACGTTTTACTCGGGAGGCCAACTCTTAACGCCTTAGGGGCGGTGGTTTCTCCAACACATATGAAGTTGAAGTTTCCAACCCCGACGCTCTTCTGATCAGCGACTCTCCAGACAATGTTATGTGAATTATCTTAAGAAAGTCAAAAAAGCCGAGAGATCGGGCAATACAATGAGTATTGAAATTCGGGATGACCGGGATGAAGAAGCTATGCAGAGAGCCGAACCAGTTGAAAAGCTTGAACGAATTCAACTTCATCCGGATCTTCCGGAGAGAGGGACTATGATCGGGTCCGAACAGCCTACGGAATTCAAGGAAGAGCTCACCGAGTTTCTCCAAAACAACCTAGATGTATTTGAGTGGTCGGCCGAAGACATGCCCGGAATAGATCGAAGAGTTGCAGAACATAGCTTATGGATAAGGGACGATGCAATTCCAATGATCCAAAAAAGAAGGAATTTTTTGCTCGAGAAACATGCTGCCATCAGAACCGAAGTGGAGAAACTAGAGCAATCGGGTTTTATAAAACCCATAGAATGCCCAACTTGGTTGGCGAATGTAGTCATGGTGAAGAAAGCCAACGGCAAATGGAGAATGTGTACAGATTACACAGACTTGAATAAAGCATGCCCAAAGGATTGCTATCCACTTCCTCGGATCGACCTTTTGATCGACGCTACAGCAGGACATGAAGTATTGAGCTTCATGGACGCTTATTCGGGATATAATCAAATTATGATGAATCCCAAGGACGAGAAGGATACGACCTTCATGACAGATCGAGAAAGTTACTTTTATAAAGTAATGCCATTCGGGTTGAAGAACGCTGGGGCCACTTATCAGAGAATGGTAAACAAAGTCTTCAAAGACCAAATAGGAAGAAATATGGAAGTATATGTGGATGATATGCTCATAAAGAGTATCGTCCGAAGAAGTCATCTTGAAGATCTTGAAGAAGTTTTTGATACTTTGAGAACATACCAGATGAGGCTAAATCCGGAGAAATGTGCTTTCGGAGTTTCTTCCGGAAAATTCCTTGGGTTTATGGTATCCCAAAGAGGAATTGGGGCAAACCCGGAGAAAATCAAAGCCCTGCTCGAGATGGAGTCACCAAGGACGGTTAGAGACATCCAATGCTTAACCGGAAGAGTAGCAGCCTTAAATAGATTTATCTCACGATCGGGTGAGAAATGTTTGCCTTTCTTCAAAGCTCTTAAAGAGCTCGGGAAGGCAAAGGATACCTTATGGACCGATGAATGTCAGAAAGCATTCGAGAAGTTGAAGGGGAAGCTCGGGACTCCACCTCTCTTAGCCCGACCTTCAACAGGAGAACAATTATTCACATACTTAGCCATTTCTCCAGCGGCAGTAAGCGCGGTCTTAGTAAAAGAAGAAGGTACTTCACAAAACCCTATCTATTTCATAAGTCATGTTTTAATAGATGCCGAGACACGATATCCGGATGTGGATAAACAAGCCTTAGCACTTGTAATCGCATCTCGGAAACTCAGACCATACTTCCAAGCTCATCCAATTGTAGTCTTGACCAACTTCCCGTTGAAGAAGATACTACAGAAACCAGACTTAGCCGGAAGAATGGTCACATGGGCTATTGAGTTGAGCGAATATCAAATTGAGTACAGAACTCGTCCGGCCATAAAGGGACAAGTTCTTGCCGACTTTATTCTTGAGAATAGCATGCCTAGTTCGGGAGTAGAAAATTCACCCGGTCCAGAGTTATGGACTTTGCATGTTGACGGCTCGAGCAACTCTTCGGGGAGTGGAGCAGGGCTAATGCTTATCAGCCCGGATGGATTCACTATTCATTATGCTTTAAGATTCAACTTCAAAGCCTCTAATAATGAGGCCGAGTATGAAGCCCTACTGGCAGGATTAAGACTTGCCCGAGCCTTAAGAGTCCGAGAGTTGGAAGTCCGAAGCGACTCGCAGTTGATCGTGAATCAAGTTCATGGCGTGTACGAGGCAAAGGAAACAAGAATGGCAAATTACTTAGCCAAAATCGATGATTGTCGCCATTATTTCGATCATCTTGAGATAAAGCAAATTCCGAGAAAGGAAAATGAAGTAGCAGATGAGTTATCCAAGTTGGCTTTATCCAAATATTCGACCTTAGGCTCAGCCGTTTATATTGAACAGTTAGAAATTCCTAGCATTCGGGAGGCCGAGGCGATGGATATTGAAGAAGAGCTTAGTTGGATGAGCCCAATTATAGCATATTTGAAGAATGATATCCTCCCAGAAGACGTCAAGGAAGCTAAGGCAGTTAAAAATCAAGCAGCGAAGTTCACCATTATCGAAGAACAGCTTTATAAAAGATCAGTCACACAGCCTCTTCTAAAGTGTGTTGGCCCTTCTCAAGCCCAATATGCCTTAGCTGAGGTACACGAAGGAATATGCGGAGCACATATGGGAGGCCGAGCTTTGGCCCATAAAATAATACGTCAAGGCCTTTATTGGCCGACTATTCAGAAAGATGCCGTGGAATATGTCAGAAAATGCAAGCAATGTCAACTTCATGCATCTGTTCCGAAGACTCCGACTGTCCCTCTCACATCTGTCTCCAGTCCAATTCCCTTCGCCATGTGGGGAATGGATCTGGTGGGAAAGCTCCCTAAGGCCGCCAACAATAGAAAATATTTGGTCGTGGCAATCGACTATTTCACTAAGTGGGTGGAAGCTGAACCTCTCTCATCCATTACTGAGAAACAAATGGAGAAGTTCTTTCAAGAAAGAATCATCTACAGATTTGGAATCCCAAAGATCCTTGTGACTGACAATGGAAAGCAATTTATCGGAGACGGCTTCAAGAATTTTTGTGAAAGATATCACATTGAGCATAGAACATCATCCGTGGCGTATCTGCAGAGCAATGGGCAAGTTGAAATAACCAATCGGACGCTGTTGGATGGAATAAAAAAGCGCTTGGAGACAAGTCGAACCAAATGGGTGGAAGAATTACCAAGCGTCCTTTGGTCATATCGCTCCACGATTAGAACTCCTACGGGAGAAACACCTTTTCGGCTAGCCTACGGCACAGAAGCACTCGTCCCGGTGGAGGTATTAGCAGAATCAAAGAGATATACTGACTTCAATGAAGAAGCAAACGAAGAAGGCTTGAAAAGTAATCTTGATCTAATAGACGAAGTACGGAGCATGTCAGAATACCGGAATCAAAGATATCAAAACCGAGTAGCTGGATACTTCAATGCTCGGGTAAAAAATAGAAGACATCGTACGGGTGACTTAGTGCTCCGAAAAGTTGCGGCTTCGGACCCAAGAAACCAAGGCAAGCTCTCACCCACATGGGAAGGGCCTTATCTCGTCGAACAAGAGACGAAACCAGGAACCTACAAGCTAAAAAGCTTGGCCACGGGCGAGACAATTGATCGAACTTGGAATTCCATGAACCTTCGGAAATTCTATCAATAGAATTAATCCAAATATGTAACATTTGCAGGTAAAGTCAAAAGACCATTTGATTTTCAATAAATCCATGTCTTCATTGTCGACATCTATCTCTTTGAATTATTCAATGGCGTTACACTCGGGACCTCGCGCCCCGGACCCGGGGTTTTCCCCACCTCTCATGAAAGTCCAAGTGAGACTCTCATGAGATGGAATTATTCAATGACGTTACACTCGGGACCTCGCTCGGGTAGCCACTGGGAGTTTTCCCACCTCTCATAAAAGTCCAAGTGAGACTCTCATGAGATGGAATTATTCAATGGCGTTACACTCGCTCGGGTAGCCACACGGGGGGAGTTTTCCCCACCTCTCATGAAAGTCCAAGTGAGACTCTCATGAGATGGAATTATTCAATGGCGTTACACTCGGGACCTCGCTCGGGTAGCCACTCGGGAGTTTTCCCCACCTCTCATGAAAGTCCAAGTGAGACTCTCATAAGATGGAATTATTCAATGGCGTTACACTCGGGACCTGAGCCACTCGGGTTTTCCCCACCTCTCATGAAAGTCCAAGTGAGACTCTCATAAGATGGAATTATTCAATGGCGTTACACTCGGGACCTCGCTCGGGTAGCCACTCGGGAGTTTTCCCCACCTCTCATGAAAGTCCAAGTGAGACTCTCATGAGATGGAATTATTTAATGGCGTTACACTCGGGACCTCGCTCGGGTAGCCACTCGGGAGTTTTCCCCACCTCTTACGAAAATCCAAGTGAGACTCTCATGAGATGGAATTTTATCCATGAGATACATTTCTCTCCAAGACCTTCATTCGGGACCATATTCGGGACCATTTGTAATAAAGGCTCGGGAGAAATCAAAACATCGTCAACCCTAAGGCATTACGCTAAGGGAGAAGACACACGAGACCAGTCAAGAGAGAAGCTTAATGCCTCAATTTGAATAAAACAACAAGTTAAGCTACTATTCAAAACATTTGGCCACAAGGACCAATATTACAGAGAAAGCACAAAGTTGCGCAAAATTCAACATTGTTTATAAAAATTCCAAAAGTTTCTCAGAAACGGAAGGAAGAAAAGATTGAAGTCTTTCAATTCTCAGGAGGATTCCCAAATTCAGGAAGATTGTCTTCACCAAGCCCGTCGCCGCCAGGAGCTTCTTTCTCAAGACTCTCTCCAGAGCCCACCGCTTGATCTTCATCAACATAGAGAAAAGGGTCGGGAGGGCTGAAGGGTTCTTGGCATTTAACCCCTTCGGGTACGGCTCTTTCAAGAGTCTCATAAACTCTACAATCTAGCATTCCGCCTAATTCCTCCAGGTTAGGAATATCTACCCGTCGAAGAACAGCGATGAAAGCATCATTAAGCCCGAGGCGGTAGGTAGAAGCAGAGAGAGCCACCTGGAGATTCTTGAACTGAGAAGTGCCGAGGTAAGAAGTGATGATCTCTTTCTGGACCACCTCGGGCACCTCATCGGCACTGACGGGGAGTTTACCAGCACGGACTTCTTCGCGAAGCTGCATGGCAATAGTCTCCATCTCAGCTTTCTCGCGCCTTAACTTCTCCATTTCTTGAAAGGCCTCTTCCAAATTTTCCTTGGCCTCGGAGAGTTCCCCCTTGAGAGCCGCCTTGCTTCGGGATATCTCCTTCAGCTTCAAGCTCCTTTCTTCGTCACATTTCTTCAGAGACCTAACGGTCTTAATAGACTCAGAAAGGTCTGCAGCGGTGCGTTCTTGATCTTCCTTCAGCTCTCGAAGCTGATTAATCAAGTGCTCGGAGCGAATCATGCACTCGCCCATGTAATGCGCCCCTCCAGAAAAGAACCTGGAGAAAATACGGAATACCATGTTACAAAAATCACTTGGAGAACTATGAAGGACTAAGGACGGAGAATTACCTGTAGGCGTTGGCATAGAATTTGTCATCCGAAAGATCCTTCAGATGCTTTCGGTCCAAAGGGATCATCCCCTCAAGAAGCCAAGACCTGGCAGCGTTGGAGTCCCCCAGCATTGTATCGGACGAGGTCAGATCCCAGCCGGGAACGAAGACAGGGGACTTTTGGGAGTCCTCCTCGGCGGCCTTCTCACTCTCCCGAGCCCTCTTCAAGGGCCTTCCCGAGCAGCTTGAAGGAGATGCTTGGGGAATGCCTATCTCAGGAGGCCCTCCTCCCAAAGAGATACTCTTCCTCGCAGTCTTCTTGCCCGAAGGCTTGGATGAGCCAGGAGCGCCGAGAGCCTGGACGACGGGACCCGTGTCCGTGGCACCACCTTTCTTCGCTGGCTTTCGGGCGAAAGCCTCTTTGACATTCCCGGTTGTAAGTGCCTGAAGAGCGTCGATGTCCAATTTGCTAGACACTGCGACAACAAACGAAGAAAGTCAGAAAGTGCGAAGATAAGAAAAATATACAAAATTGAAGAATGTCAATGAAGAAGGGGCTCACCCGGAGAAAAGCCCCACAACTGAAGAGCAGACGGATACTCAGGTAAATATCTGTGAACTGCGGCTGAATCTCTGCCAACTTGGATGATCTTTTCTAAAGCCGCTTCTTTGGCGGCGGATAACTCAATGAGATTATTGAGTCCTTTAAGATCATATTTAGATTTCTTCACAAAAGAAGTTGGGAATGGCGGCGGAACTGGGGGCTGGCAGAAGAAAAAGTGATGTCTCCACCCTTTGGTGGAGGTAGGCATAGACTTCGGCAAAATGATGTTGCCTGACCAATCCACAGCGTCGGTTTCCCGACGAAGAAGAGAGAGCCAACCCCCTTTTGATTGACTCTTAACTTCGAAGAAACGCAGAAGAAGGGGGAATGTTGGTTCGACTCCAACATTGTGACAAAAACCAACAAAGCAGGAAACACTTCTCCAACTATTTGGAATAAGGTTGGAGGGAGAAATTCCGTAATGAACGAGAAGGTCTTCGAAAATTTTCTGAATCGGAAGGCGAAGACCTCCTAAGAAAGCATCGTAATAAAGGGAGAAGGCCCCGTTCGGGGGCTCTCCAACCCGACTAGAAGAAGATGGGAGCTGGAAGAGATAGTTCTTTGGAATTTCACAAAAATCCCTTAGACGCTGGAGATGTTTGGGGTTGAGATCTCCGGGATAGAATTCGGGACCCGAAGACTTGAGATCATAGTCAATGTGAGAGGGCGTCTTGGGTTTGTTCCTTTCTTCGAGAACTGCCTCTTCGGAAAGCAATTCAGAGAAAATAAAAGGAGGCCAGCGATTGTGGCAATCCTGGGACGAGAAAGGGGTGGGCGAGGCGAATAATGTCTCTGACTCACTCGGAATTTACCAGGAGATTGATTAATACTATCAACTTCCCGCTCATCCGAAGAATCCATAGAAAGACCGAGATTGACTAAGTCCGTTCCTAAATCGGAGCAAAGAGGTTCTTGGTCAAGAGGGTCGTCCCTAGCTAAGTCAGCAGTTGCTCTCACAATACGAGAGTCAGAAGAGCCTGAGAAAGCATCTTCACTGGAATAATGCATGGATTGGGTTCGGGAAGACGTCTCGGGACTGGAGATCGTGGCAGTCGGGACCTCCAGTCGGGAGGGGGCTCGGGCTATTTCCTTGCCTTTTCTTAAATTATCCATAATACGGAAATGACAAAGGAAAGAAATGAAGAAAAGTTAGAGAAAACTTACTGGTTTGAAGATTGGAATAGCGAGTTGGAGAAAGCAAGCAACGCAGTCAGGGGACTTCAGAGGGAGTTTGCAAGCAAAAAATTGAAAATGAGGATTGAACCTCTATTTATAGTGAGGAGGAGGAAGATGAAGAGACACATCCAACGGCTGTGAATCAAGCAAAGCGACGGTTGAGATCTGGCACATGAAAGGTCGCGATCCAACGACCAACAATGAACAGACACAACGGTCGAGATTAAAGGACTCAAGATCTCAATCAAACGGCCCTTGATCGAATAAATCAACGGCTGAGATAACACGACCATTCGCATATCAGAAGCAGCAATAAGTATGAATTAGTACGACGATTGGGAATTACGAAGGCCTTGGAGAAATAATGGCTCTCATTCAAGACGACGTCCTAAAGTTTCTCCAAGAAGAAAGAAAATTTTCTAAGAAGCCTGGGAGTAACATTCCATACGTTCGAGAAGTCAATCGCACGGAATGGGGGGCTCTGTTGTGGGAAAGAAGGTCCCGATTCCCCCCCCGGGAGAGATGCACCTCCCTCGGGCTGGTGCATCTCTTCCCTCATAAAGGGTCCCGAGGTGCCCCCCCTCTTTGTTATCTGGTTTCTTCCTTGAAGAAGGTCCCGAGGGCCTCACTCGGGAGAGACACCTCCCTCTTGGGCAGGTTCATTTATTCGTTGGAGAAGTGCCACACTTGGGAAAAATATACATCTATATCCAACTCTAGCATTTCTCAGAAGACTCTCTTGACTAAGTCAAGAAGAGTTAGTTACGCATAAACACTCAGCATATCTATTCCGAGAATTGGGGAGGTGAGTCAGCATAACGGCTTATCAGGTGCGACAAAGAAGGAGCCGTTATTCCACTACTCCACTCACTCCTCAACTATCGATCCGGAATTTAAGGAATCACCGCCTCCAGGTAACTTCTATATAAACCTACCTCCAACATGGAGAAAGGTAACGAGAACTTTCATCTGAGTACTTACTCATTACGTTCTTGAGAACTCTCTCAAGAACCATTATTGTTACCTAGGTTGATTTGAGCGTCGGAGGCGGTTCCCCGGCCAAAACTAGGTCGGACCGTTCTTGCTTTCTTTGTGTGTGCAGGCATCCCCATTATTCTAACTTGGTTGGAGAGCTCTTAAGGTGGTCATCCTGCTCTCGAAGAAGTTCTAGACGCACCCCTCACATACTTTACCTTTTTTTTTTTTTTTCCAAACAAATTTCATAAAAAAAAAATAAAACTAAAAAAAACAAAAAACAAAAACAACAAAAAAAAAACAAATCAACAAAAAAAAAAAAAAAAAAAAAAAAAAAAGGGAAAAAAAAAAAACAACCAATTTGAATTTTTTTTTTTTATTAAAAAAAAAAAAAAAAAAAATATATATTTATTAAAAAAAAAAATAATAATGATTTTTGCTTCTACTTTTTTATCATCCAACAAAAAAAAACCCCCCCGATTGCTAATTTCTGTTATAAAATAAAAAAAAAACATAGAATGTGAATATAGGTAGCATGTAAACAACATTTAATGTTCTTGATTGCTTGTGCATACCTAGTCTCCAGTGCTTCAAACAAATATGAATTGAAGAATCACACCCTGACAGTCATTACTCCTTGATGCACTCACAGCAAGTAACAAACATTTGCAGTCAAGAGATCGACATTCATTCATCATGCATTCTGAAATTAAAACACGTTTTTTTTCTATTTTATTTTTCCAGAGGGGGAAGGGTGATCGACTTTTCTGTGGTGGTCAAGCAACAGAATCAAGTTGGAGGATTGTTTAATTGGGATTCTATAATAAAGACAACTCAAACGGAAACCCATCATCATATAAATGCATGGAACAAGCCAAGCAACACATAAAATCATAAATTACTGGAGGATTAGAAGGCTTTCTTCAATCCGTGGAGACTACTGCATTTCTTTTTGTCATCGAGATGCTAATGTATGGCACAAAGCTTCGCACCTCTTAGCAATTTTAGAAAAAAGAAATATCATTGATGTGCCTTGTAGTCTGATTTTGCTTATCAAGCCGCTGGTCAGGAAGTGCTACAAATTCATCATCCTTAGAGGCTGCGGCCATCTCCATGTTCGGAAGGAGGCAAAGAAACAAAGATGGAGAAGAAGAGATGATGCATAATGTCAAACACTTTTAAGTTTCCACACTGCCAAACCCAGTCAATAAACAAGCACTTAATTTCCACACTGTCTCCCTTTTTGGTGTTTTGTTTGTCCCTTTCGTTGATTTTTTTTTATTCTTTTTTATTTTGATTTTGTCTTTTTTTAGACGAGTACTAACTAAGAGGGGTGTGCTTGTTATTTTGGTCTAATGGAAAGATGTAACATTGAGGAGTACAATGTAGGGGGTGTACCTTTTGAGTAGGGGTATTAGAGTATACCATAACTAAACTGAGTTTGTACTTTTATATAGTAGTATGACATGAATCATTCTAGTTTAAGTTATGGTAGAGTCCTTTTTAGAATTAGAGTCCTATTAAGGTCCACCTTCCAAGGTTGAGTCCTAGTGTGAGTTTTTTTTTTTGGGGGTTTTTGTTGTTTGTGTGTGTTTTGTAAAAGACAAATTGGTTGAATATTAAAAATTGAGATTTGAAGGCGCAGCTGAGGAGTCGTGGATTTTCCCCGGAAGGAAGGACTTGTGGCTGCTGTGAGATCGAAATTTCTGCAGACATCTGAAGTGCTAAAGCCATGGAACTTAGTTATTTCGCTAGAGGGCGAAATAAAAAATGGACCGAAACTGAGATTTCAACCTTTCGCGAAAAATCGAACAAAATCACGAATTTCTGACGAATCTTCAAAATTTCTCTGGACATAGTGCTTGTTAATTTGTAAGGCACCATTAAAGCTTAATATAAAGTTTAGTCCTATTAGGAGGTTATCCCACGGAGTTGGTCTTGGACAAACTTTACCCATCTGGAACCACTGACTTTGGCCACAATTAGTTTTGAAACTAATTAATGGATTTTTCAGCATCTTATCTATTGTATGGGGTATACCATCTATTCCTCTACTGATAGTGGGTGGTATATCTACTAAAAACTTAGGATCATTGAACCATTTAGGGTTCAATGTACTAATTGTACAACCCGTATTTATTATTCCGGTTAAAGAAACTATCTTAGTACCAACTTTGACTTGACATTCTACCTCAATAGATTTCAAATCATCTTTTGTTTGGCAAAGGGGTATCTGTACTTCTTCGAAATCTGAGCTGAGGTGCTTGGTTGATTGGTAGAACCAAAACCTCCTCTCCTCTTAATTTCAGGACCAATACCATAATTTGGTATAATTATGATCTGGGCAATCTTTTCTCCTTCGGAGATAACTATCTCTTTGTCATTGTGGTTCATCATACAAATCTTTATGGAATCTGTATAATCTGCATCTAACACACCTCCAAGGATTTGCAAACCTTGTGATGCGTAATAAGATCTATCTTTGACTATCATTCCGAACTTATTACTGATTGTATAAGTAACGAACGTATCAATGATAGTTAGCTTTTGAAACTCAAGGATACAATCATATGGGATAAATATGTCGTACCCTAAACTGTATTTTGTAGATTTCCGAGGGTGCAAAGCTACCTCAGAAAACCATCTGATATCAGGGTCTGGATCTTCATTTATTTTAGCATTGATAATTGCTAACTCATCTTGTAAAAGTTCTAACTTAGTGGAATCTCTTTTTTCTTGTAATTCCGGGATAGTAATTTTACTTTCCCTTTCTTCAACAAGTATTACTGAGTTATTTAGGCAAAAAACACATCTTTCGTCAAGGCAATTTCTGCATTGGTATCTTAGGTCTAATCCAGGGTATTTTCTACAGCCTGAACAAGCAATATGGTATCTTCCACCTTTGTGCTTCCAAAGATGTTTATCTTTTTCACATTGGTTCTTAACCATCCTGATATATAAGGCTGAAGGATTAACTAATTGGTTAATCAGATCTGGGTATGGTTCATTATCTTCTTCTTGGGTATCTGGTATTTCTACTGATACAACACTATATACTGATTCTTGATCTGACATCTCTTGATCTACTGCAATCAAGCATTCATTGGTATTTTGTACCACCATTGCTCTTTTGCTATTTGTATTGACTAATTTGGGACATTCTTTTACCAGATGACTGGTATCTCCACAATTATAACATGTCAATCTAGTCTTATAATTCCTATTTGGGTTATATCTCCTAGCATGTTTCTAGGGATCTAAGAAGGGCTTCCTCCTAGTGGATCTTCTTAAATACCAATTTCTCCTTTCCTGGTAGGATCTTTTTCTAGGTCTTTCATAATAACTTATCTGAGGTTTCCTAGGTGCTTGGATGTATCTAGGTTTTCTCCTTGGTTTGTGATCTTGATTTCTTTCACCAAATGCTTGTGTGGTGAAAATATCTTTACAAAATCCAAAATCTGTACTTTGAAACTGCCTTTGTATCTGTATAAAAGTACATTCTTCAACTAATTTTGTAATTATATGTGTGATTCGTATACACACATTATCTTTTGCAGGGTCACCTTCTCTTGGGATCCAACTATCTTTAATCTTTGTTCCAAGGGGTCCTGGTAACTTCTTAAATAACTTGTCCATTATCTCCTTAGTAAAAATATTACCACTTATACTAGTATAATAGTAATACAACTTAAGGAATGGTTTTATGTATCTGTAACTCTGAAGGCTTAACTGTTCAAGATTAGTTAAAGCCATAGCTTGAACCTTTGTTTGTGCACTATTGGGATCTTGTCCAGTACATAACATATGAATAAAACTTGTAAAATTATAGGGATTTACTCCTAGACTTACAAGTCCAGTATATGACTGTGGGTATTCTGTTTTATACCTTTCCCAATTAGCTTTCATGGATTCCCCTAAAAAGGTTTCCAAATATCTGTACATCTCTTCTGATGTCCAATTACGAGTTTCTTTAAAGAATTCGTTAACGACATTCTGTTTCCAGACATCTATGACACTGTCCCACCTTTGAGGATCATGGTGTCCTAGGTTCAGTAATCTTCATGTTCCTGTGATAGTATCTAATCCTAATCTAACTGGAGGCTCTACAGGCATTTCTCTTCCTCGAGGCCTGATTATATCTCCTGGTCCAATTTGTTCAACATCATAATCTAATTTTTCTATTTTTAATCTAGGTCTGTCTCCAAACCTCATATCTGAATTACCTGGTCCATATGGCTTACTAGGGTCATATGGAGCTCCTTGCATGTTCATTCCTACAAAATTTTCTTTGTCTAATTCTTCACCAACATCTTCCAAATCAGAAGGAATCTGATTCAAGTCTTCATCCTGCTTATCCATTCTAATTCTTATGCTGTCTTTGGTTGGTTCAGGGATTGACCTTATCCGCTCATCCTTTTCGGTAGGCTCATCATCTATTTTTGCCAAAAATTTGGATTCAATCTCAGCAGCTTCTGTATGGGTATTATCCTCAAATATGATTCCTCGTCTTCTGAGAACATCTTCTACCATCAACCTCATTCTTTCATCTCCTCTTTTTATAGCTCTTTCTTTAATTTCACGAGTTTTGTTTCTCTGTCCATCAAAGTCTACTCAAATTCCGATCTTATGCTACTACTATCTTCATCTCTCCTATCTCTGATACTCTTTGTTGAGTTTCTAAATAATTATGGAATCTAGCAAAGTATTACCTTGCGAATCTTGGTATAAGGTATTCTCTGTTGGAGTAATTACCTTATTATCCTTTTGGTGGATGAGTTGTGTGACATCCCATTCTAATCCTACCAACCTTATCGGGTCAATCATGGCTGGTTTTTGTAAAGCTATATGTTTTGATGCTATTCCTTGGATAACATCGTCTATCTCGCACATTAAACTTGATTGTAGAATTATTGGAGGTTTTCCCATAAATCCTACGCATGCCAAAGGTTATGTCCAACGTAACTCTCATAGCCTTTTGTCATAATCTTTAATCTTATCTCGACGCATCCTTTATATCTTTCATAAAATCTGGAGCAATATAGAATAATCCTATATTGTTGTTCATATCTACTTCAGTAACTACTATAATGGATTCTGCAGGGTTTTGCCATCCATCATCCTCGGGGGCTACTAGTACTTTGGTACCTAAATTCTTTCTTGTCAATCCTTTAATGCCAATTACTATGACACCAAGATGTAATAAGTTCATCTTCTTATTCAATCTTAACTTTCCCAATGTTTCATCGGATAGAACCTGGGATTACTCCGGTTTGGCTTCCAAGACATTCATGGGTTGTTCTTGGTAAGCTCTTACTAAGCGAGATCTTTAAGAAAACCATTCCGAGCATACAACTCTTCTCGGTTTTAATAAACTCAATCTATTGTTTCTAAAACTTTCTATATTCTGGTCAATATCTATGACTTCTTCTAGTGCAAGACTTTGGCTGCTAGAAGATCTAAATCTTCCGAATATTCTTCCTATGGTAGTCTCGAACCTGTTTGAGCCACTTGACTCATATCCTGATCTTTTTACAGAATTGGATCTTCCCATAAATGGTCTAATACTCATTTTGAGAAATATGGACCAAATCTGAATGTCTTATCCTGGGAATACTTAATGAAGTCTCCTTTGGGTTTTACAATATTCTCAGTAACCTTTAACCTATCCAAGGACGAATTCAAGTTGTCAATTTCAGACTTGAAACAAGATTGGTTGGCTAATTTTGGATTCTATCCTATCAAGCTTTTCCATGATAGTCTTGAGCATCTCTAGTTCAATATTATTCTGGACTATGATAACTGTATCTGGAACTCCTGGAGCTTTGTATTTGGTTATTCCTACATTTTCTTCTAGTAGGTCTCCCCAATATAACTCTTTCAATCTTTCTTTGGTTCTCATATAGTCTGTACTGCAAGATAAACTCATATTCCAAATAATTTTTGGTTAAACTTTCAAGGTTATCTATCTTTGTATCTATTAAGGACATTCTCTTTCTAAACTCTTCAATCTTGTTGCCTTTGGAGGCTCATCTTTTGGGCTTCAACTTCTAAATTTTCTAGATTTGCTAGAGTCTGTCTTTCTATATCTTTAGGTTCTCTTAACCTTAATTGGTGGATTAACTCTAGTATTTCATCTTTGGAGGGAATCTTAGATAAATCAATGTTGAGGATTATTTTTCTATAATCTTCAATCTTATGATTTATGTAATCTAGATTTTTAAGAATCTGGTTGTTATCTTTTCCTAAATCAAGAGTCTGATTTATCTGTTTTAATATCTTATTTTTATCTCCTATGATATCGGCTATCCTATCTATAGTGTTTTGGATTTTACTCCAATTATCTTCTAGACTTATACTCATGCTTATAACTAAATCCATGAGAGAATTAATTATTTCATGGGTATCATCTAAATCTTCCACATGCAGCCTATGCCCGAGTGAATAGACCGAAAATAACATTTGATCTTATATCTATCTATAGTAGTGGTAATCTGCTATCTTATCCGAAACTTCGAGACCAAGATAATCTAATCTTTTAAATCAGCTCATCATTGTACCAATTTTCGGTATCTGTAATTTCATTATCTTCTCCATATTCCAAGGGATAATAATCTGAACCTTCTTCACTCAAATAAAAATCTTCACGACTTATTTCGTGTTTAAAACATATCTCATCAGCAATCTCTTCTAATATGAGTGGATAAGGTCAATCCCTTAATCGACCAATGACAGCATAAGAATTAGAATGGATAAGCAGGATGAAGACTTGAATCAGATTCCTTCTGATTTGGAAGATGTTGGTGAAGAATTAGACAAAGAAAATTTTGTAGGAATGAACATGCAAGGAGCTCCATATGACCCTAGTAAGCCATATGGACCGGGTAATTCGGATATGAGGTTTGGAGACAGGACCTAGATTAAAGATAGAAAAATTAGATTATGATGTTGAACAAATTGGACCAGGAGATATAATCAGGCCTCGAGGAAGAGAAATGCCTGTAGAGCCTCCAGTTAGATTAGGATTAGATACTATCACAGGAACATGAAGATTACTGAACCTAGGACACCATGATCCTCAAAGGTGGGACAGTGTCATAGATGTCTGGAAACAGAATGTCGTTAACGAATTCTTTAAAGAAACTCGTAATTGGACATCGAAGAGATGTACAGATATTTGGAAACCTTTTTAGGGGAATCCATGAAAGCTAATTGGGAAAGGTATAAAACAGAATACCCACAAATCATATGACTGACTTGTAAGTCTAGGAGTAAATCCCTATAATTTTACAAGTTTTATTCATATGTTATGTACTGGACAAGATCCCAATAGTGCACAAACAAAGGTTCAAGCTATGGCTTTAACTAATCTTGAACAGTTAAGCCTTCAGAGTTACAGATACATAAAACCATTCCTTAAGTTGTATTACTATTATACTAGTATAAGTGGTAATATTTTTACTAAGGAGATAATGGACAAGTTATTTAAGAAGTTACCAGGACCCCTTGGAACAAAGATTAAAGATAGTTGGATCCCAAAGAGAAGGTGACCTCGCAAAAGATAATGTGTGTATACGAATCACACATATAATTACAAAATTAGTTGAAGAATGTACTTTTATACAGATACAAAGACAGTTTCAAAGTACAGATTTTGGATTTTGTAAAGATATTTTCACCACACAAGCATTTGGTGAAAGAAATCAAGATCACAAACCAAGGAGAAAACCTAGATACATCCAAGCACCTAGGAAACCTCAGATAGGTTATTATGAAAGACCTAGAAAAAGATCCTACCAGGAAAGGAGAAATTGGTATTTAAGAAGATCCACTAGGAGGAAGCCCTTCTTAGATCCCCAGAAACATGCTAGGAGATATAACCCAAATAGGAATTATAAGACTAGATTGGCATGTTATAATTGTGGAGATACCAGTCATCTGGTAAAAGAATGTCCCAAATTAGTCAATACAAATAGCAAAAGAGCAATGGTGGTACAAAATACCAATGAATGCTTGATTGCAGAGATCAAGAGATGTCAGATCAAGAATCAAGATATAGTGTTGTATCAAGTAGAAATACCAGATACCCAAGAAGAAGATAATGAACCATACCCAGATCTGATTAACCAATTAGTTAACCCTTCACATTTGTATATCAGAGATGGTTAAGAACCAATGTGAAAAAGATAAACATCTTTGGAAGCACAAAGGTGGAAGATACCATATTGCTTGTTCAGTGCTGTAGAAAATACCCGGATTAGACCTAAGATACCAATGCAGAAATTGCCTTGACGAAAGATGTGTTTTTTGCCTAGATAATTCAGTAATACTTGTTGAAGAAAGGGAAAGTAAAATTACTATCCCGGAATTACAAGAAAAAAGAGATTCCACTAAGTTAGAACTTTTACAAGATGAGTTAGCAATTATCAATGCTAAAATAGATGAAGATCCGCACTCGATATCGATGGTTTTCTGAGGTAGCTTTGCACCCTCGAAAATCTACAAAATACAGTTTAGGGTACGACATATTTATCCCATATGATTGTATCCTTGAGTCTCAAAAGCTAACTATCATTGATACGTTCGTTACTTATACAATCAGTAATAAGTTCGGAATGATAGTCAAAGATAGATCTTATTACGCATCACAAGGTTTGCAAATCCTTGGAGGTGTGTTAGATGCAGATTATACAGATTCCATAAAGATTTGTATGATGAACCACAATGACAAAGAGATAGTTATCTCCGAAGGAGAAAAGATTGCCCAGATCATAATTATACCAAATTATGGTATTGGTCCTGAAATTAAGAGGAGAGGAGGTTTTGGTTCTACCAATCAACCAAGCACCTCAGCTCAGATTTCCGAAGAAGTACAGATACCCCTTTGCCAAACAAAAGATGATTTGAAATCTATTGAGGTAGAATGTCAAGTCAAAGTTGGTACTAAGATAGTTTCTTTAACCGGAATAATAGATACGGGTTGTACAATTAGTACATTGAACCCTAAATGGTTCAATGATCCTAAGTTTTTAGTAGATATACCACCCACTATCAGTAGAGGAATAGATGGTATACCCCATACAATAGATAAGATGCTGAAAAATCCATTAATTAGTTTCAAAACTAATTGTGGCCAAAGTCAGTGGTTCCAGATGGGTAAAGTTTGTCCAAGACCAACTCCGTGGGATAACCTCCTAATAGGACTAAACTTTATTTTAAGCTTTAATGGTGCCTTACAAATTAACAAGCACTATGTTCAGATTAATAGACAGAGTATTATGATTCCCACTCTTCCCTACTCCAGCCCTCAGAGTAGCGAGCGAAACGTGGTGGATAAGATAAGAAAAATTCTTGATTGCAAATGCAAAATACCAGGTTCTTGTAAGATTGCCTTAGATATTGAAGAAGATGAAAATTTTGAGTTCAGAATAGAACAAGAATTATTAGAAGAAGAATATGAGTTTAATTCTTGTTATGAGGTTGAAACAGATTATTTAGATTTTAGAAGATTTGAATCTAATTTTCATGAACTGACAATTCAAAAGGTTCTAGAAAAACTAGAAACATCAAAGATTATACAAGATAAAAATCCCTTAGAATTCTGGCATATAGATAAGCCAATGATTGAGCTAAAGATAAAAAATCAGGATATGAGGATTATTACAGAAACCCTAAGTATAATCCCAAAGATGATGAAGAGTTCGATATGCACCTTAAAGAGCTCAAAGAACTTAGATTAGTACAAGATTCAAATAGCCCCCATAGGTCAGCTGCTTTCATTGTAATGAAAGAATCAGAAAAGAAAAGAGGTAAAAGTAGAATGGTGATAAACTACAAAAGATTGAATGACAATACTCAAGATGATGCATACAACATCCCCAAGAGAGATTTCCTTGTCTCACTAATAGACAAAGCAAAGATATTCAAAGAAGTTTGATCTTAAATCTGGTTTCCACCAGATAAAGGTCCACAAAGATTCAATTCCATGGACTGCTTTTACAACAAGCAGAGGACATTACGAATGGAACGTAATGCCTTTTGGACTAAAGAATGCCCCTTCGTGTTCCAACGCAGAAATGGATCGAGATATTCTTAGATTACAGAGAATTTATTGCAGTCTATATAGATGATATTTTAGTATTCAGCAGAAATGAAAAGGAACATGTTGAGCATTTGCTCACTGCCTTTAGACTATTTGCTAAACATGGTTTAGTCATTTCTAAGAAAAAATTAGAGATAGCCAAAGAACAGATTAACTTTCTGGGCTTAGTCTTAGGAAAGGACCTGATATCTTTACAAGATCATATTTCGAGAAAAATCTTGGAATTCCCAGATGTCCTTGAAGGAACAACCCAGATTAAATCTTTTGTTGGCTTAGTCAACCAAGCCAGAAATTTTATAAAAGATTTGGGAAAAATCTTAGGCCCCCTATATGCTAAGACTTCCACAAAAGTTGAGAAAAGATTTAACCAACAAGACATTAAGTTGGTCCAAAGAATAAAACAGCTGATTTCAAAAGTTAAACCCATGAGATATCCCAAAGATAATTATTACCATATTGTTGAAACAGATGGTTCACAAGAAGGATGGGGAGCAATACTCAAAATTAGACCAAATGAGTATTCACCTAAATCCAGTGAAGAAATCTGCAGATATGCCTCTGGTTTGCACCAGAACAAAAATTTGGCAAAGAATAGATTTTGAAGTTGAGTCCGTTATTAAAGGATTAGAAGCCTTTGAACTTTTTCTTCAAAATAAAAAGATTCTTGTTAGAACTGATCGCCAAGCCATAGTCAGATTTTATAAAAATTTAAATGAAAAAAAGATCTCACAAAGAAGATGGTTGATTTTTAGAGATACCATCATTAACAAAGGTTTTGATATAACCTTTGAACATATTAATGGAAAAGATAATTTTCTTGCAGATGGATTATCCAGATCCTTATTTGGAAAATAATTTGCAGGAACTAGATTTGGTCAAGCTTCCCACCCAAAGATATGGCTGATTCTCACCCAAAGATTCTCAAGATACGATCGATTCCCACTCAAAAGATACTTCCATTGAAGAGGTTATAGCTTCTGTGGTTAATACCCGAAGCAGCAAAGATAAAGTTCCTCAGATGGGAAGTGCTAACTTGAAAAAGAAGCATGTACCCAAGAAGATTATGTATGGGCAGAGATACCTCTACACCATAGATGAAAGATTTCAATTCAAGGTTCTACTTGAAGTTGAAGAACAAGATAAAACAATTTTAGATAATCTTTGGATTTTTCATCACCAGAGTATCCAAGATCCAGCAGATAAAAGCAAGCGTGACTATTTTAGCTCAGTCATGAATTGCTTAAATTATCAGATGAACATGGCTTATTCCAAGTCAAAATCCAGTTATAGATACTACGTTGTGTTTAAAGGAAAGCTGCCTGGAATTTATACACAATGGTCAAATGTCTCTGTTTGCATCAGAAATTTTGACAAGCCTCTTTACAAAGGCTATGTTGATTTATCTGAAGCATTGAAGGATGCCAGGAAGACTCTTGGTATTAACTTCTACAAAGATCCGAAGATTGAAAAAGTTGATCAAAAAGATTTCAAAGGAGCACTTATGGCGTGCGATGAGTGTTCTATCACAAAGATGGAGATAAAAGATCTCACTGAGCAATGTGAAATAAACAGGGTGTCTGCACTGCGCCTTGTTGAAGAAGTAAACAGCTTAAGGCTTGCGAACCGTAAGCTTGAAAGCGAGAAAGTAGAGTTGACAAGACATCTACTTCGTGCCAAAGATCTCTTAGGCATGAATGAGTCGTGAGATTATGACATCATTTGTCGTAAAAGCATAAGAAAAGATCAAATGAAGATTCCAAAGATAAACCCTCTACGATAAACGGATTGTAGAAGCTTTAGAACCTCCTATCCAAAGAATATGTAAAATCAATTAATGAAATGCTTTGGTACAGGTCAAGAAGCTACTATCAGCGGAAGATGGTGGACCCAGTTCATCCAGTTCTACAGGATCAGATGGCTCGTAGAAGGCCCTCCAGAAGAGATGAGTATAATAGAAGATCCAGAAGAATAGTCATTGCCCAACTTGGAGACATTTCTATTCTAAGATGGGTAAACAGATATGGCCGGATACTTGGACG
Organism: Hakea prostrata; assembly: GCF_041222555.1. Classification (NCBI taxonomy): domain Eukaryota; kingdom Viridiplantae; phylum Streptophyta; class Magnoliopsida; order Proteales; family Proteaceae; genus Hakea; species Hakea prostrata. The sequence goes on along the minus strand of NC_142602.1, from coordinate 43,765,775 downwards.
AAGATTCAAGAAAAATAAGAAAGCTACCTGTTTTCTGAAAAGATATGAAAAGAAGCATGATGAAAAGGTGACCAAGAAAGCCAATAGAAGGAGCAGATCCCAAATCATGGAAATGATGGATGATCAGCCCTTGAGATACAACGAGACTATTGCAGAAATCATTAGCCTCGCAGCTTAAGATTTTGAAGTAGGAACAGTAATTGCCTAAAAGATTCCACTCACAACAAAGATGCCGCTGACGTCATGCTGATGTCATGTAACCACTAAATAAGAGTCCTTTTATCTTTTATTAAACTACCTTTTATAGTTTTTGGATTCCACTTTATCTTTTATTAAATTATGTTGTATAAACTTTGAAGTCCAAAGTCTATAAATAGGACTTCTTGTTTTAAATAGAAAATGAATGGAGAGAGCTTGAGAGAGGAGTGAAGCTCTGTAATAGTAACTCGTTGTAAGGTTTGTAATAGATGTTTATGAAGTACTACTTTCAAATATTGCACTTGTCTTGAGAATATCAAAGCAAAGAAAGACTGCGTCTTCTTCCGTAAGTTTCTTTTTTTAATTTCTTTAAGATATGGGCTTGTAGTAGTGTAGTAATTATGTATTTCATGTCATCTGCATGCATATTCGAGGTGGATAACCGTGGAACATGCCTACAGTAGTGCCTCTGTTCTTGGTGACGACCACCACTGCATACATGTAGCTACATATCTCATTAATAATCCCAGATGAGTAGTTTCAGTGATAACCGAAACTAGATGTATGCTCGATGAGTACAAAGTTGAAAGAGACCCAACTCCAGTGCTACCTAGAATTGGTGAAAAACTCACATTCTAAAGTCGATGTTAAAAATAATCCTAAGAATTATCTAGAAGTTCAGACGACTGTTTATAACCCCGTGAAATAGTCGGTGAGGTGCCTAACGGTCTGAAAGTCTGTCTAAGTCTTAAAGAATGAGTAAAGTTAAAGGACCCTATTTGATAAAGTCAAGAGGTAAAGGCTATAATAGTCAAGGACTAGGTAAAGGCCTCAGCAGAGCCGTGAAGGGCAAGTAGTGTAAGTCCCGTTATGCCGGCGAGGTTGTAGAGGTGCCAGATGAGTCTGTTTATGGAAGCCTCTTTTGACCTAAGGAGACAAGTACCATTAATTTGGTTGGGTTACTCCTTGAAAATTAAAAATTTCACACTTGACTTTGCATATCATTTAGACTTTGCATCAACTCATATAGAACTCAATAAAATTTGAGATCTGGTTGAAAGCAGACAGAAATGTATCCCTTGGCCCAAAAGGAAATGCAGAAAGCATCTGCTTTGCAATGCCCTTCCCGAGCGAGCTTGGCTATAAGTCTCAAGGGAGGGAAGGAAAAAAAAAAAAAAGGAAAGCAAAGCTGGGGTTTTGGTGTGTTTTTTTATATTTTGTGTAACAAAAACTTTTTTTTTTAATTTTTTATTTAAAAAAAGAAGGGGAAAGAAGGGACGGGGGAAATTCCATATGATTGGGAGAACCTCAGTGAAGAAGCTATGGAGGCGCTAATGAGAAGTGACGATGTATGTTACGAAGCCACATACGGATGCCTGGAGTGCGTTTATAACACCCATTGATGGTATATTATGTGCTATTTGCCTACTTTAGCACAGAAGTCAGCAAAAACATGTATGGTAAATCACAGCATAGTGCTGAACCAAGCATTTGGCACAGTTTTTTTTTTGTAACAAAGGCGCTTTTTATATATAGGAAAATTGGGGTTGGGATAATTACATATGCCGCCGGTAAGGATTGAGCCCACAATCTCTCCACACATATGCCGCTGGTAAGGATTGAGCCCACAATCTCTCCACTGAGAGGTGAGTTCTCAACCACTGCACTATCCTTCCATTTGGCACAGTTTTTCCGTATGCCAGAGAAGCAATTCTGTTTGGAAACGCGGGGCACAAGTGAGGCTTGAGGGTTATCGATGTAATTTTCACGATAATCTAAAAGCTCCTCATCACTGTCGTATCTCTCGACTCTCTGGACGCTCTGGTTATCGTCTCTCTCAACGGTCATCTTTCGCACCCCTATATAAATATAAGACCTCTCGTCTCTCTCTGCTCTCTCTCGTCTCTCTGCCCCTCTTCGTGGCTCTGTCTCGTCTCGCTCAAGAATCTGGGTTGCTGGACTCTCTCGAGTTTGTCTGCCTGCTTTGTATTGGAGGTTGAAGAAGAGCATCAAGTCGGGCAAACCGATTTCGCGAGAAGAGGAGCCCTTGCATCTGTGACTGCCCTCCTCCTTTGTCTCTCAGCAATATCGCCTGTGGTATGTTTTTGCCTACTCCTTTTCCCCCAATAATTTATGTTCGGATTAGAGTGAAATTAGGGATTACCCTGACCTCTGGTTGTGGATTCTGCGCTGTAGTTCGAGCAAGGTTTCCGAAGAGCTTTTGGTTGTGGATTCTGCTTTCAAGTTCTCTCACCTAGTCTCTCTCATCTCGCTCAAAGGTGTGTATGACTCTGCTGTGCCAGCCCAACTATTGAGCTAGTGTAACCTCCAATTTTGCCCAGATAAGGCCATCTTCAGTTCCTGTTTTTGAGTTGTATGCTAATCCTGTTACGACTTCTGTGCATAGACTACGATCGAGAGGTTGAAATGCAATTTCCTTTCTATCACCTGTTTCTGAGTTAAGCTTTTGTACCTACTGCTGCTACGGCTCTTTAATAGAAAGCTAGAATTTTTCCATGTTCTTTGATTAACTTAATTAAGTTGATGTTGCTTGTTACTTTGCACTTTTGATCTTTTCTTGTTATTTCTGTGCCTCCATTGCTATCCCGTTTGTGTTGGCTGCTATTTACTTGTGGGTGTTTAATTATGAGTTATGGCTGCTGATTAGGATGGGTTTCATGTATTCCATCTAATGAGTAGAGGATATGTTGCTCATTTGGATTTTGAACTGCTGTGCATGGATACTGTTAGTTTCTAATTCTAATCTTATAGGCAAGGAACGAAGTTTCGGAAAAATTCGCCGGCTGGGCGAACCTAGCGAACTCATGGGTTTGTCTCTCAAGCGAGAATTATAATTTTTGTTGGCGCGGAGATGGGTGCTGCACAATTGAAAATAAAAAAAACAAAAATAAACAATCACATGTGACCTGACATAGTGACATCACATTACTTGGGAGAATGGGAAAGTGGGAATCGTGGGATAATATAAAAATCAAAACTGAGTGGGAATTTGGGAAGTGGGATAATATAAAAATCAAAACTGAGTGGGAATTACTTTAGGTTTCGAGAACCGTGAACCTTCATCTTTGCAGATGCAGTCATGGAGGTGAAGCGATGGAGTGGAGCGGTGTTCGATTGAGCAGTGGAGTTAGTTGCTGATGGAGGTAGATCGTTTTTAGGCTTCTCTTCTTCCCCGAAATTCTATATTCCTTCTCCGGACGACAACACCCGGAGCTTACAAGAAGAAATAAGAACAAACGAGTAACGAGTTCGAAAGCGAGGAGAAAAATCACAAACCATCGCCAACACTGTCAATTCCTTGTTCGATTCTCTTGTTTTTTTTTGCATTTCTTCCCTTCAAATGTAGGGATTTCATTCAAGATTGGGTTTTTAAGGCTAGGGTTTGAGATTTTGGGAATTTTTAGGGTTTATTTCTTCTGTTAATGGGGCTGGATTCTCTCCCGGTTTTCCTTTTCCTTTAGAAAATGACGAACACGATTCTCTTTGTGAAGCCTTGTCTTGTGGCGGAGCAACCGGGAGGGAGAAACAGAGGGGACCGAATGTTCGAGAAATCGGCGGGATCTCCGCCGATCAGGAAGGGTGCGAGATATCGCCGAGAAATCCGCGATATCCGGCCAATCTCGCTTTCGCCCCCACACTTTCGGTTTCGCGCAGTACCGACATCGTGCATTTCGGCGATATTTCGCGAAATTCCTCCGAAATTACCTTCCATGCTTATAGGTACTAGTTTCAATTGTTCTATAATATCTCCAAGTCTGTCGATTGGATTGAACCCACACTTTAAAAAGTTTAAGGAGTTGAGGACACCTTTTAATCATATAAATTTGATGCCTATTGGATGTCTGGATTGGGAGGGATTATCACAGAGCTTAATCTTGCTGGTTGCTTGATTATGCACTTCAAGATCTAGTTGTGGGTGGGATTCTAAAGTACACCCTTTAGTTAGATCGAAACCATTAACATGTATAAATGTTCCAAAGCCAAAGGCATTAATGGTTAGTGGTCTTTTTATTGTAGCAAAATCTTTATAATACTAAACTGGAGTTCAACTGTTGCTGTCAACAAAATCTCCTTTTAACATATTTTAACTTTGGTTGTATTTTCTAGATATTTTGTCAGATTTCTTTTTTAAAGTGAGAATATGACATCAAGAAGAACTATTGTTTTTGACAGTCATGGAATTTCTAATGCTGCATCTTTCTGGATTTTTATTAAATGGGTGGGATGTTCTTGATGGTTTGCCTAGTGTCACTTGTTTTCTTCAATATACTTGATTGTATGTGACCACCTGTGTATGAATTGAACCAGCATATTTACGTATTTTTATTTATTTTATATTTATCTTTTTAAATATTTTATTAAAAAATGTGTCCATTTTGGCACAGAAGTCGTACATACCATACAAGATTCTGTGCCAAGATGGGCCAGAGAAATGTGCCCATCTGTGTCCAACCATACAAAATTTCACTACAGATTTTGTGCCAAATTTGCCCACTTCAGCACGGAAGCATAAAAAGGAGATTCAGTGCTGAATTGAGAATTTTGGCACAGAATGATTGCCATACAACCCCTTAATTCCTTCTTGCTTCAGTTGAACTCTATTAATTTTTGGACATAATTACTTTATTTCCTTTTTCATTGATTCATTCTTTTCGAGTATTGGACTTATGTAATTCTTTTATTTAATTATTTGGATTATTCTTTTTATCTTGATTCTTATTGCGTGCATTTATTATCATTGATGAGTAAACCGTGGATTTTGTGACTGTGGATTGCACCCACGGGTTATCAGACGGGTTTGATATCAGCGGGTGTAGTGTGACAAGTTTCTAGGCAGATATCCTCGAGGTCCAAGGATCCCCTGATAAGTATGGTGTATTTAATATATGTACGAATAATTAAATGTGCTTGTCGATGATCAATAAATGCTGGAATCAATGTATTGGTATGCATGAGGCCTTATACGATAAAAATTGGACTTTTCCTCGACATCGTCAAGGGAGGCATCTCTAATAAGTGATGTTCTAGGCATGGGCTAGTCCTCGGAACTTGCTACCCACTTGTCAAGTGGTCTATAGGTATCCAGTCGAACCGGGTTCATCAAGCCTAGGACTCTTGTGCAAAATTTGCATAGCATTTTGTATTTTCCAAATTTAACCTCAACCCTTAGATCTGATCTATAGACACAAGTCGATCATCCATAACCAGAAATGTAGTCTCTAAAATTCCTATGGAATTCCTCTATAAAGGGAAAATCTCACTCACGTGTAATTTACCCTTGGAAGATAAATTGCAAACCAGTGGGTTGTATGGTAACTATTCTGACACACTTATTCTGTGCCATTTGCCCACTTTGGCACAGAAGTCAGCAAAAGCATGTATGGTAAACCGGTTCAACTTTTTCAGGCTTTGGTTCAGCAAAGCTATCCTGAACCAGGCATTTGGCACAGTTTTTCCTTGTGCGAGAGAAGCTCCAAATTTTGCCAAATTGGAGCTTCTCTGACATAGAAGCAATTTGGTTTGGAAACGCGAGGCACAAGCTTGTTGTTGACGGTACTTGGGGTTATCGATGTAATTTCACGATAACCCTAAAAGCACCTCATCACTCTCGTCTCTTTGCACTCTCTCGACCTCTGGTTATCGTCTCTCTCAACGGTCATCTCTCGCAGCCCTAGATAAGACCTCTCGTCTCTCTCTCGCCTCCCTCATCTCTCGAAGCTCTCCCAAGTCTCGCAACTCTCTCTCGTCTCTCTCATCTCTATCAACTCTCTCAACTCTCTCGACTCCAAAACGAGTCTCTCCAACCGATCTTTGTGTTTGGAAGCATCTCTGCAATCGATCCTCTATTTGGAAGCATCTCTGCAGCCAATCTCTTTTTTTGGAAGCGTCTCTGCAACCGAGACTCTGTTTGGAAGCGTCTGTGCAACCGATCCTCTGTCTGGGAGCGTCTTTGCAACCAATCTCTTTGTTTGGAAGCATATCTGCAACCTATCTCTCTACCAAAAGCCGAAGTCCTCTTGTGCAAGCAAAGCCCTGTCTCTGCAACTGATCTCTCTTCAACCGAAGCCGTTTGCAACCCACTTCCGTCTGCAACCCACTTCTTCATCTTTGTTCATTGTGAGTGGAGGTCACATAGTTATCTTTTTTTGCACATAGTTGTTCTGAATAAGAAAACATGATTCATTCTTATTTTTTTGATATTGCTAAATTCGTTTTCTGTTTACATCGGAGCACAAGGGTGTCATTCCTTAGGACTCAAATGGAAATTTTTATATGGATGATTAAGTAATTCGGGCAAATTGAAAGTCTGAAATGCAAATGTTTAGTGGTATTTTGATTATGAAATGTTCAATGTAAGATGTTAAGATGCTCCTGCTTGGTTCATAATATCTCTAGAATTCTGTATTTTGTTGACCACCTCTGGAAATGTTTTTACTTGTTTATAATTATTTCCTCTGAAGATGTTCATTTTTTTTTTCTTTTTTCAGTTTGATTCTTCCTCTGGTATTCTTGTTATATTAAATAAAACCAGTTTTACAGAGTCGTGAATCATACTGATATTTGACCCTGTTCATATGATCTAGGTTGTTATGTTTTCAATTGTCTGGTTACTCTTCCATACTCCATTTTCTGATCAAACGGATCCAATTTCCTCATGTGGAGAAAAACGAGAGGCTGGTGAGAACAATTCTAGTAGGGTTTAGCAAGAATAGAACTCAGTCTTAATGATGATATTTCATATTTGTTTAGTTTAAATGGTTTTGCTGTTCTCAAGATTTGTTCAGTTCACTATGAGGCACTGAAACATCTCATCCGTTGCAATCTATGCCACTTCTCGTTCTAGTTGCATTTTGCATGGTTGGATTGCTTTTTCAGGTCCTTTTAGGAGAAGTCTAGAGGCATAACAATTTGATTTGATGCAGATTTTATCATGTTTGTGTTTAGCTTCCACTTATTGTATGCATCTTACTAAGTCGTGCTGTTATGCTGCTATTGCATCACCATTCTAATTGTAGATTAATGGATTCTTGTTGCTAGTCATTGAAATTCTATTTGTGTTAAGAATAAGCTTCAGCTGTATATTCTCTATATATATTGGTGTTAAGAATTGTCATTGCTTGTTGTGCTATTCATAACTTCATCCGCGATGAACAAATTGCCGACAAAAAGTTTGAAGAATTCGGAAACCTGAATTGGATATCTGAAGAAGTAATATTGGATCCTGATATTCCCCCTGATAACACCCAATCAGAAGCAAGACAAATGGAAGAGCAAAAGAAGAAAATTGCAAATGAATTGGCAGCAAGAGCGAGACTCCCACTAATCACTTGAAAACATTATAATCTCACTTGATTTTATGTAAGCACCTATGTATGAATTGAACCAGCATATTTACTTATTTTTAATTATTTTATATTTATCTTTTTAAATATTTTATTAAAAAAATGTGCCCATTTTGTGACAGAAGTCGTACATACCATACAAGATTCTGTGCCAAGATGGGCCAGAGAAACGTGCCCATCTGTATCCAACCATACAAGATTATGGCAATGATTCTGTGCCAAATTTGCCCACTTCAGAACAGAAGCATAAAAAGTGGATTATGTGCTGAAGTAGGAATTTTGGCATAGAATGGTTGCCATACAACCCCTTGCAAGCCTCCAAAAGTGGCTTGCATGTCCTTCCTTGTACTATTTACTTCCTGTCTATTCCCGTTGAACCAAATAGGGCCTTAAACTTCAGTTTGGAGCACGGTTCAAAACTTCACACTTGCTATCTGGATATGTAGACATTTTGGGCGGCCAACGGCTACGACTGCCTGCAAATCAAATGTGCGCTTCCAAAGTGAAAAAGTTAAGCTCGATTTTTAGTTCGGCAATTAAAAGGGCATCCAAGAAGAAGTCCAGCTCAAGCTCAGGAAGAGTCGATGCTGCAGTGAAACAGTTGGATTGCTATCTGGACAAACCATTGGAAAATTCTACTTCGAGCAGATTGGCACTGAAAACTCTGTCAGCGGAGTCTCAGTCAATACACTCTGGTGACACTTCCTCACTATTTTTTTCAATTTCCTTCTTGTTTGTTACCTGAGAAGTATTTACGTGATAAGAGTTATTTTTTTTGCTCACTTTTCTTGTAGAGGATGTCAAGAAGGTGCTGTCCGGAGAGATATCTTCTTTGATATGTGGTATGTTTTTTTTAATGAAATTCATAGCTTTGTTGTCAAAGTCTTACAGCTTTTCTTTTCTTCATTTGGGCATATTGTCAAACATCTCATGCACATTCTCTTATTTTTGTTGTTTATATTCTTGACATCCTGCTTAATTTACCCTGTTGTGTTTATAAATGTTTACTTTTTCATTCGTAGGAAATATGATTGCACTCCCAATTTCTGTGGATCTGCCTGTGCTTGATGATGGGGAATCCATGGAGAAATTGTTAGATATACCATGGATTTCAAGTATATCTAATTCCAACGTGTCATATCGTCGTAAACAAATTTCACGCAATAGGAAACAAAAGTGGGTTTTCAAGAACAACCAGAGTCATCGTTTTCGGTGGATAGTGACAATGTGTGCACAAAAGCTGGGCACCGAGCATGCACTCACGGTATTTGGCAAACTGGGCCGAGAAACTGGTGTCAAAGAATACAAAGCATTGATGGAACACTGTATCCAGAAGGCTAGGGACACTGAAGATGAAGAAGCTTCATTGCATGAGATTGATAATGCTTTCCAAATCTTTCGAATTATGAGAGAACAAGGTTTTCAAATAGAAGAACATATATATGGTTCATTCCTTATTTATTTGATTGACATGGAGATGGTGGAAGAATTCCAATTTTTTAGTGGAATTATCCAAGAGGACAACCCTGGTTCAATTTCAAGGCTGAGTTACTATGAGATGTTGCTTTGGATCAGGGTTGATGAGGAGAGTAAAGTTCAGGAGCTTTGCAGTTCCATTGCACTAGATATTCCGCGAGACAGATATAGCTTAGCAGGTATGAGATTGGTAATAGAAAGATACTTCTTCCTTCCACCATTCGTTTGTTTTCATTAGAATCAAAACATGCTTTATTTACTGGATGCAGTCCCAGTGTTGGCCTGTGTAGATTGGAAGAATAGGCTGACATTTATTGTACTTAGGAGAGACTTGAGTAATTAATGCTTTAATTTCATATGGAAAATGAATGATTTATTGTGTTGAATATAAATATTTATCCAAATTGTAAAACTTACTCCTAGTACTGGTATGGTTATTTTCTGTCCTTTTTATCTGTTATGTATTTGAATGTTGCACCATTACCCAAATAACAATTTCCTTTTTCTAGTGTTGTCTTTATTTCCTAGGAACTCAGCACATACAGTTTTAATCCCAAAGCTTTGAATATTTGGTGCTTATGCTTGCATTTGAAAATGAGTCCTGAACTTACTTACTGCAACCTTCTTATAGGGTCTTCTGTCTTATGGTTTATGCACTTGTTCTTTTTCTTTTCACTTTCTAACAGTATCTTGGCCAGTCCTGCTTGATAATTATGTGTACCATGTGGTACATGGAATCAAGATTTAATGTTATATCCTATATGTCCTATTCGGATTAGGTTTAGTCGTCAGTTGAGTTGTTTTTTTCTTTCAGTGTGTGGTTACAATAATTGGAATCTTTCCTTGTATACTAATCATAATTAAATAGGGAAGAGGGACTGCAAGTATGGACATATGCTCGCGAGATATTCCCTCCTGCTCCCATCTCTTCTATTTCTCTCAGTTCACTGATTATACTCTACTGATGTTGTTACATGGTATCAGAGTGGTAATATCAACAAACAGATCTATACGTCTGCCACTATTTGGAAAGTCCACCAGGGTTTCAAGTCTTCTCCAGTTGCAGCCTTCATACTGGCCTTGTTTGGTTGACTGTGCCCTAATCAATGTTACAATAACAATAACCTAGGACATATGACCTACTCAGCAGTATCTATATTGAGGTCTTGAGGTGCAGCAATCATATTGGATCATTTTGTGTCTGAGGTTTCTGGTTCCTGAACAAATCTTTTCAATTGGGGAATGAAGTAATTAAATCGTTTCAATTTCAAGAATGAAAGTTGTAACAACCCAGCAACTTAGAAACCAGGCAATGGAGAAGGGAGAGCAAAGAGGAGAGGAGGAAGAGAGACCTTGTGAATGCAATGCACCCCTTCTCCCACCTACTTTATAAACCAATAATCAATGATTAGTCTAGGATATCTTTCCTAAACTAAATTACAGAAAATAAAAAGCCAATATTGTCTGCAAAAAGGAAACTTCTGAAAGGGAAACTATCCTAGATATGTCATTGGTTGTTGACCAAGCAAAATGGGAAAGGGAAACTAGTAAAAAGGTAAATACTAGCAAGTAATTACAGCCAATAACCCACAACTTCCAACACTCCCTCTCAGGCTGGAGTGTATAAAATCACCCATGCCCACTTGCCCAGCTTGCAACTCCCATCCTTGGAGGCAGGTCCAATGAGTGACTTGGTAAGATGTTTCCTAGTTGCTCAGTAAGGGGGAAGCTGCTTGATTATCATGAAACATCTTCATGGGTTGAGTGACTGATTGCCCCAACTCAAGAAGGAAAGATTGGACCGATAACAGTTGAGTTGGCACTGGAGGATGGATCTGTAGTATCTGTAGTAGAGGATGGTTTGGGAAGAGCCTGAGAGGTGACAGTAGTAGCTTGTGACATTGGTGGATCTTGCCATTGCTGCTGCCGTTGATACACAGTCAGTGGCTGATCTTCAGTAGTAGGAACAACAAGAAGAACAATAGTTGGAAGTACCCCATCGGAGAAAACCATAGTTAAATCATCGGAGATGAGCAGAAAGGAGTATCCTCCAAGAAGGTAGCATTGGCAGTCACAAAATAACGGTTTGAAAATCAGGTCAAAACAGAGGTAATCTTTTTGAGTGTGTGAATATCCAAGGAAAGGGGAGAAAGTTTATTTCAAACCAGGTTGCAGAGTGTGTACAAAAAAAAACACACCAAAAAACATGTGGTGGAAGGGAAAACAAAGGGGTGTCAGGATGTACAATAGAGAATGGTATTTTATTATTCAACACAGATGAAGGCATGTGATTAATCAAAAAAATGTAGTAAGAATTGAATGAGACCAAAAGTTATTCGGAACTTTTATATCAAAACATAGAGGATGAGCAGTATCCAGAAGATGTTTGTTCTTAGTTCACCCACACCCTTTTTTTTTTTTTTTGGGGGGGGGGGAGGGGATTGGAGAAGGGGAGGGGTTATAAGAATAGCTAGTTTAATGTATCATGTCTTTGAATGAACAAAAATCAAATATCTCAGCTTGACCAAATCCTAGGGCTTTATCCGAACCGAAAGTTTTAATAAAAGCATCAACTTGGTTATTTATTTCATTATAAAAACTTTGAAAAATGGACAAGCTGTGATCGATCTTTTAATAAATACACCCATATCAAACGAGAATGATCATCCACAAAACTCACAAAGTAATTTTAATTTGACCGTGGTTGATCTTGTTTCCTGAAAGGTCAGAGATTAATCTAAAATAATTCGATTAAGGATAAAACCCATAATAGTCCTACAAAAATTAAAGGTATATTGGCAAAGAAGAGGTGTGAATTTTTTTGGTGAAGTTGTGGCAATTTTTATTAGATCAAACATCCCTAAATCCGTACAAGTAAAAAAGAAGCCTTCATAATGCCATACGAACAAGAAAAGCTACTGATTTTAATGGGCAAGCTTGATGACCCCTTCAAAGAAATTCAGTGCGCTACTATTTTATTTAATAGAGAACAATAAAGAGGAAATAAAAGAGAAATTAGAGAGCACCAATACTACCAGACCCACGGAAGCGAAAGACTGAAGCAATTAAATTCTATTCAAATTTATTTGAAGATTTTGACATATCTAGCTTGAAAGCACTCGTTTTTCCTGTCTTTTTATGATTGAGATAATAAAATATTCATGGGCCTGAATTACATTACTAATAATTTGCCTCCCCAGGACAAAAGCTGCTTGAAGAGGAGAAATATAGGAATGAATTAGTGGCTTTAGCCTATTTTCAATGAATCTAGAAACAAACTTATAAGAAATATTGTTGAGACAAATAGGTTGATAATCAGTCATAGTTTCTGTTTCTATTTTGGGAATTAAGCAAATAAGAGTGATTACAAGTGGGCGAAGAGATGCAGAGGAGGAGAATTATTTTTGAAACAAAATGGAATAGATCCCCAAAAATGAGGTCCCGAAATCCTTGATAGAAACAAGCTTGATAACTGTCACTGCTTAGGACTTTGAAAAGAAATATCTGGAGCACAGCCTGATGTATTTCGCCAATAGGAGTGGTAGACAGAGCAAGATGATTGATTATTTGGGAAGATGGGAGAGGCATTCAACAAGGTGTCTAAAGGGTCATAAGAAGGAGAAAGATTAGGGTAGGAGAAAGAGACTTCTGAGGCCATACCACAAGGTTCAGTTAACCTACTGCCATTTCTTTCTAGTCGCTGAGAAATGGAATTACGGCGAGGACTTGTTTTAGCAATAGAGTGGTAGAAACTCGTATCAGGATTATCATCGGTGATGATCAAACTTTGTGAAACTTGAATCCGAAATCTTCTTGAACATAAAAAAATCTACTTAACTCGTTGGACACGGTTTAAAGAATGTTAATTTGATGTGTCAGAAACCAAAGATAAGTTGAAAATATCAATTTTGAAGATTAACCACAGACTTATTCCAATGAGAGAAGATTTTGAAAAGAAGTAAAAGTTGCATTAAAAGGGGTGGAACTGCTGGACATCCGATGCTAGCAGCAAAACAAATAAGAGTCAGGGTGAGAGTTCCAAACATATTGAAATAAAAAAGTTTCTGATAAGAAACCTTGCAAGAAGAACTGTGGATGACTGGGACGAGTCAATGAAAATTTAGGAAGTCTAGCAGAAGGAAAGGTATGAAACCTGTCCTGTGAAGCAAACTCTCTGTCTGAAAACTCTTTGATTAAAGAAGGGGTTATTGTTTATTAGATGAAGTGAATTTTGAGCTTCTTAATTTGAGTTTTTCAAGGTCAAGATCCTATGGAGGCAGGATAGGGAATGGGCTGTGGAGTAGGGATGGAGGGGCACCACCCAAACAGAATTTCGTTAAAATAACCAATGAAAACAAAAATACATGTTAAAGATGCTAAATAACCAATAATGCATCACAAATGCAGCATCAGCCATAAAAGGAATAATATAGTAACCGGAGACAAGAATATGAGAAGCGTGAATGCGAGAGTTTACTAACACCATAAGCCTCCCTTGAAGCCTTGAGTGCCAGCACCATCAACAAGACCTTTGTTATTGTTAGAAACCAAGCTCTTAATAACCTAAACAGTAGCTGAATCGATGAATAGAACAGAGAAGAAGAAGAAGAAAAGAGGAGAAGAACCAGCAGCAGGAGCCTGTGATTCTAGATAGAACTCCTAGAATCGCAGGCTGTCTGTCTTTATCTATTGATCTCAAGGTCCATGTTACAACTTGAGAGACAAGAATACTTTTCCTCTAAAAATGAAAATAAAAGTACAATTTGTGGACAGAATATCCTAACTCTAGAATCTGTACAAAGTAGAAAGTACAGAAAAGGAAAGTATGAAAATAGAAACTATGCTCTCTAACTCTTCAAAACTTTTGCACCAAAAATCCTTCTCCAAAAATAGAAACTCAATAACTTGAGCACCAAGGCTGCTGTCTTGGTCCTGCGCACCAAGGCAGCAGCCTTGAACCTTGTGCAATTCTCAAACACTCACCCTCAAGCTGGAGCAGACAATTCTCCCATGCCCAACTTGCAACACATAGACTGGAAATAGGCTTGAATAGTGCTTTAGTGAACACTTCAGCCAGCTGATTAGTAGAATCCACAAAGGAAGTCTCGATAATTTTCTTCTTGACTACATCACGAACAAAGTGACAGTCCACTGTATATGCTTTGTCCTCTTATGGAATACTGGATTGTTGGCAATATATGTAGCAGCTTGACTATCATGGAACATCTTCATAGGGGCAGAGATTGGAAAACCTATCTCCTCCAACAAGGAACGAAGCCACATCAACTCAACAACCGTGTGGGCCATAGCTCTATACGAAGTAGCTAGACCGGGCATCGATGGATTGCTTCTTCTCCTTCAAGTCACAAGATTTCCACCAAAGAAGGTACAATAACCCGTTGCAAGCTGACGATTAGTTGTAGGTCCTGCCTAATCTACATTAGAAAAAGCAACCAAATCCATTAGATTTGGTTGATAAATAAGCCCTTTACCAGGAGCACTCTTGAAATACTGAAGTCCTCTCATCGCTACATCCCAATGGGCCATTCTAGGATACTGCATAAATTGACTCAACACACCTAGACTATAGGAAATATTAGGACAAGTAACTTTGACATAACTAAGCTTTCCAATAAGGCTCTTAAAGCAATGAGCATCATCCAACAAGTCACCATCATCCAACCCCAATTTTAACTAAGGATCCGTGGGAATGTCAGTAGGTTTAGAGGCAAGCATTCCAGCCACATCAAAAAGATCCAAAACTTAATTTTCTTTGTAACAAACTTATTTTGTTACTGGGAATTACCTAAATTCCTAGGAAATGCTATAGGTTACCCAAGTCTTTGGTCTGGAAATATTTCTATGACTGTGTCTTGGCTACATGGCTCCAACATCATTTCCTGAAAGAATAATATCATCAACGTAAACTGCCATAATGACTACCCTGCCACCTTGTCGTCTAATGAAAATAGAATGGTCAGAATAACATTGGACAAATCCAAAAAACTCCATAGTCTTGCTAAATCTCTCAAACCAAGCCTACAAAGATTGGTTGAGTCCATAAATTGCTTTATATAGCTTACAAACATGAGCATTGTCCTCCCCATGAGAAACATACTTTGGAGGTTGCTCTATATAAACCTCTTCTTTGAGATCACCATACAAAAAGGTATCTTGATATCAAGCTGAAAAAGAGGCCAATCATGATTCACAACTAAAGAAATTAACACATAGACTGAATTGAGTCTACCCATAGGAGAGAAAGTCTCAAAATAGTCCACCCCATATGTTTGTGTATAACCCTTGGCCACTAGACGAGCCTTGAGCTATTCAACAGTGCCATTAGGATGATAACAATATACACCCACTATCAATGGACCACCTATTTTCCAGGGGGTAAGTTTACCAAAGACCATATATGACGAGATTGTAAAGCATCTATTTCCAAATCCATGGCGGCTTTTTAGCCAAGAATTTTAAGGGCCTCATTATGGTGGGTCGGAACATGAATGGCAAATAGGGCAACTGCAAGATGATGAAAGTGGGGGGGGGGTAGATGAGTAATAAACACATAATTGGAAACAAGATAAACAATGTTAGAACGTTAAGTCCAAGTAGGAGTACCATTCCTTAAGGCAATTGGTAAGTCATCCGAAGTCGGAGTAGGGTCTCCACTAGAAGAACCCGCTGGTGGAGAGGGTAAAGATGGAACTACTGTAGGATCGACATTGATCTCCATTTGAGGAGAAACACCAATATCAGTAGGAGGAACTGTAGTATCCACAATACGCTTCTGCCAACTTACGCCTATGCTGATAAACCTGTAGAGGGGTACTATCAGTTGAAAGAACTAAAGATGGAATGGAAGGAGCATCATTCAGAACAAGGTTTTCATTAGATAGAGATGGACTAGAATAATACGAGGTATCCTAGAGAAAGGTCACATCAGCACTCGCAAGCTGTTTCCGATGTATAGGATCATATTATCGAAAACCTTTTTGAGTACGGGAGTACTTAAGAAAAATGCAATCAACAGATGGGTAGAATGTTTATCCACAATATGGGTTATGTGAACAAAACCAACACAACCAAAAACTTTGGGGGGCAATAAAAAAGGGTCTATACGAAAAAACAATTGAAAATGGAGATTTGTTAGAAAGCAAAGCCATAGGCATTTGGTTAATCAAATGACTCACATTCAAAAAAGCATTACACTAGCAACTCTTGGGTAGACTCATCTAAATTATGAGAGCTCGTGCAACCTCGAAGAGGTGACGATTCTTGCATCCAACCACTCCATTTTGTTGTGGAGTGAATGAACAACTAGTTTGATGAATCATCCCAGGAGAATCACAGAAGTTAGATGTAACATTTTGCGCATATTCAAAAGCATTATCATATTTAAAAATATTAACAGGTAGAGAAAATTGAGACATTATTTTATGAATATAGGTAAGAACTCAGTTTGATCCTTTAAAAGACACAACCATGTAAGACGAGAAAAATTGTTGACAAAATTGACAAAATGCTGAAAACCATGCCTATTACTAACTTTGCAAGGAGCCTAAATATCTAAATAAACAAAAGAAAACAAAGACTCACTACGAGAGATGGAGCATGGAGGATAGGTGGCATGATGATGCTTCCCTAACTCACACGCCTCACAGTTTAAGCCACACATAGATTTAAAAGACAGAAATAAATTTTTTAATCTAGCTAAGGAAAGATGGCCTAAATGGCGGTGCCACTAAAAGGCATCGACGCCATCATTGGAGAGAGCCGCAATTGGGGTAGCATAGTCTAGATAGTAGAGTCCGTTCCGTTCACACCCTCCGTTAATTGTCTTCCTCTTGTGAAGATCTTGAAAAACTAAAAAATTAGGAGAAAAGGTTATAGAATAGTTAAAGTCTTTAGTTAACGGGCTGACAGATAATAAATTAAAAGTAAAGTTAACAACACGAAGGACAAATGACAAAGTAAGGGAAGGTGTGGGAGAAACACTTCTAGAACGTAAAATAGGTGTGGAAGTCCTAGTAGCTATGATAATAGAATTGTTAGTTGTAGATTTAGAAAAAGAACTAAAAAGGGATGACTTACTAGTCATGTGGGAAGAACCCTCTGAATCGATGATCCAAGGGGTGGATGTAGAAGTAAGAAGTGCTGTGTTATTTGCATGAGAGAGAGTGGCGACAGAAGTGCCAGTGGATGTAGAAGCATTGGTCTCAATATTTTGTAGATGACGGAGGATTTGGCTTGCATCATGTCGTAGAGTCTTAGACAGTTCCCCAGAAGAAGATCTAGAAACATTATCCTTGGCTGTTACTGTTTCAGTACCACCATTAGATACGACATGATTGGCAAGTTGCTTGGTCCATTCTGGCTTCCCATGCTTAGCATAAGAAGCTTCTACCAAGTGTCCAATTTTACCACAATGAGTACATAGGCGAGATGCCTTATTCGACTGCTGAACACCACAACACTAGAAAATCTACTAACTCCCCCTGAACCACGGCCACGGCCCATTCCGCAAATAGTAGTAAATGTAGAACTCTCTCCTTTAGAACTACTTTCAGGCATTGCAATCTATTGAAGCCTAGAATATGCTTTACAGAGATTGGGGACATGCTCTCCAGCTAACAGATGCCCTTTGACAGCTTTCAGTTTAGGGTTCAATCTTGCAAGAACTTAGATACAAAAAACTCATTTTGCTGTGCCTTAAGCTTCTCTATATTTGTGGTGAGGGGCTGAAAAACATTCAACTCCTCCATCATGCCCTTGAAGGAATTGCAATAATCCTGCAGAGATTTGTTAGCCTTCTGAAACTGAAATAATTTTTCATAAATCATATAGATACATGTAATATTTTTAGCCTGGGAATAGGTCTCTTGCAAATCATCGCATATTCTCTTGGCAGTCTTGTGGAACATAACAATGACTGTTATGTCAGGTTCCATGCTATTCCACATCCAAATTTTGATGATAGCATTATTTTGGCCCCAACTAGGGTAAAAATTTGTCGGTCTCGGTAGGAGGTTCGACCTCAATGAATTTAAGCTTACCTTTTGCAAGGATTTGAACATGAATGCTTGGGGCCAAAGCAAATGATTAGAATCACCTTTGACTTGATGGTGGTAATTTGAACATTCACCCGATCTCTTTGAGGTGCTTTGGATTTAGCAGTACTTATGGTTGAATCATTGGTAATTGAAGACATGATATATAGAGTTTGAGGTCACACAATCTGTAGTATAGAATCATGATCCAGCAGCCCAGAACTTGAATGAAGATTTAAAAAAAAGGGAAATTCTGCAGTGTAGAATCGAATAGGTAATTCTGCAGAACAGAAAGTAGATAAATAGATTTGCAGAATGCAGAAACAAAGGGCTAAAAGGATTTGGTCAAGTTCTGAAATATTTAAAGAGTAAAAGGTAGGGAAGATCAGTTCAAATCAACATCTGATCTAACGGTAAATAGTTGCAGCAGTAGGTGGCTGCACACCAATGACAACTAGAGCAAAATTGAACTTCAGAAGAGAGCAATGGAGATAGCACTGTTTAGATTTAAAAAGCTCTGATGCCATATTAGAAACCAAGCTCTTAATACGTAAACAGTAGCTGAATCGATGAAAAGAAGAAGAAGAAGAAGAAAAGAGGAGAAGAACCACCAGCAGGAGCCTGCGATTCTAGATAGGACTCCCACAATTAAGGTCCATGTTACAACTCGAGAGACAATAATACTTGTCCTCTAAAAAAGGAAATAGAAGTACAACTTGTGGACAGAATATACTAACTCAAAAATCTGTCCAAAATAGAAAGGACAGAAAAAGAAAGTATGAAAATAGAAAGTATGCAACTCTAACTCTTGAAAACTTCTGTACCAAGGATCGCTCTCCAAAAATAGAAACTGAATAACTTAGCACCAAAGCTGCTGTCTAGGTCCTGCACACCAAGGCTGCAGCCTTGAATTGCACAAACCTCAACGGTAATATAATAAAAGAGTAATTTTTCGATGATAATTCAGCATGATTGGTACATTTGGTTCATTTAAAATATATATATATATATATATATATATATATATATTTTGGCTTAAAGTGTATGTTGGGGGTAAATTTTTGGGTTGGGGGATTTTGAAACGCTTTACTTCCAAAATAAAATCATGATAAGAGAAACAAAGAAGATTAACATGCAAAGAAGAACAAAAAGAGACATCTTCCCTCTTCAAGGCACAAATGTACGTTTCAAATAATGCTGGCTAAAAATATACAAATAAGTGTGTGTACTAAGGAAAAATAAAATCTTGATTGACAGATTGTGGTACCTACTACCTAGGTGGGTAAATGGGAGGCATCAGGTTCCTGCATGAAGGATGGATATCAACATCCAATTCCAATTCAGTAAAAAGTATTAACTTGCAAGAGATCCGAATATTGAGGCTTCACAATGGATGTTAACTTAAAGATTAATTTAGTGTTGAGAATTTGTTGCACAATTCCTTGATGATATTCATAACTATGTCTACCTATGGTATCTAGTGTGGTCAAATGTTGCCTTCTTGTTGCCATGTTCCCCTAGCACATCAAGGTGCTTCTTATTTCACAGTAGTCAAATTAAATCTTTTCCAATGTTTGTTGTACAAGATAAATATAAATGGAAATTTATATTTTGCTTGTTGCCTGTGGCAACATTGATCTTCGAAGGAGACCCCACAAATCATTCCTCCTTTTTCTCTTTTCAATGAGCAACAATTGGTAAATTGTTTGTTTGATCAAAGAAGTTGGGGTAAGGCTGCGTACATTTTACTCTTCCCAAATCTTGCTAGCTGGGGGAACCATGTGCATTGGGTATGACCTTAAAAAAATACAAAAAAAAGCAGGAAAGGACTTATTTTTTATTAATTGATTAATTGATTATTCCTGTATTTACTGTTTGTTCATTATGCCCTATGCGCTATTCTAGTGTAAGCTACCGGATCTTTCTTTCTAGTTATAAACTGGAATTCTCACAAGATTTTGCTCGTGTGGCAGAAAGCTATTTGTTGGCACTGTGCGAAAATGACAGGTTGAAGGAGGTTTTGCAATTGTTAGATGTTCTGGACATAACAAAAGTCTCATCATTGGTCTGCATTGCTAATATCTTTAAGTCCCTAGGGAGGCTATTACAAGAGAAGGTTGCAGAGAAGTTCATTTTGGCATTCAAAACCTGTAGTATGTTCATCATTTACTTATTCTTTTTGGGCTAGAGTATATTTCATATGCTTCAATGCATTGGGGATCTGTTTCACGATGAACAAAAACCATAGTTGTTGACTTCTTATTTTGATTAGTTGGAGGGAAACAACCTTACTGGCATGATTTGTAACTTCCCCATTATATATTTCTGTGGACTCAAAAGATTCGTCATTAGACTACATCTGACTGACAGGTTCATCAAGGAAGACTGGGGTCTTGTTTCCTTGGTAGTCATCAAGGAACAGTAGCTGTTGCTTTTCTTACTACTGCCCTTTGGCTTTCTTTTCTTCTTTAAATTTATTTCACCATGGAACTTCTTGCCTGAATTTCGGAGACATTTCTCTTGTCTGCCGATTCTGCCCCTTCCCAATGAATAACGATAAAAACAGGGAAAATCCTATTCATCCAAAAAATCTCCCAATTTTCTTTCTGTTACAACAATATGCATTTTGCGGAAGACCCTTGGTTGATGGTAAAAAGCTTGAGCTGCCAGGTTGAAGTTGTGGGGTTTTGAGAGTTCTCCCACAGTCCCACTTTGTACAAAATGCCAAAGGTTGGAACCATTGCACATGCATCAAATCTAGGGCCCTTTGAAAGAGGTGGTACAACCTCTTTACAGCATACATACTGAGTTGTAAGAGTATTTTGAAACATGTGGTTCATATGAACTGTGTAATGATTTTTTTATTTTGGTAGGTGCAGAATCGGGAGTGGAATGTATATCAGACTTCATCTATTACTATGCTGCTAGCATGCCAAATTTAGCGGTGAGGTTCTTATGAACATGACTGATAATGTATTTAATTAAGTAAATTTGTGATTGGAGTATATTGAGTCTTCGAAAGTTCAAATACAGATGCATTGTAGATTACCCGATAACTGTTATCCTTCATCTCTGAGATGTGAAAGCTTGGTTCGCGGTCCTGGTTGGTTATGCAAAGATCCTGGCAACAAAGACATTGTATCCTGGAGTTTGAGCATGCTTTTTGTCTCCAGAGGGTGTACCCTATCAGGCCAAATTGTCATGGCTCTCTTCTCACTGACTTCCCCCTCCCCCATCTTGAATTAAGTTGTTCGAGAATTCCCCTCCATCAAAAGGCACTTGGATCTTCAAAAGCTGTCATTGTTTTTTGTGGTCCAGGAGTTACCAAGGCTGACCTATTTGTCCTGTACTGGGACTTGCCATATGGGAAACCTGATCTATGCCTTCTTTACAAATAAAATGTCCTGAACATAAGACTTAAAAGATCATCTTGCCTCTAAATCCAAGTTCAGGTGTTTTCCTTTAGTTGGTCTGTTGTGTTCATGATCCCAATTTTTGGTGACTAATCTTTCTTCTGCTCTTGGTTGAAATGAAATCACCCTCAATTCCATAGTTGCCATAGGCATAAGGTGAATCAAGGTGGTCAATGGGTGCAAGTTAGCGGCTCCAACCAAAATCTCCCGAAAGAAACCACCTGGAACCTACAGTGCCTTGACAATGAAAACTCTGTGAAATAACTACCCTGTAGCATTGGTCACAACCAATGTTCAAAATTTCACCGCATGTCGGGGTTTCGTTGGCTGGCGAAACCACAATATAACTTTGCCATGGCGGGGGTTTTAGTCAAATTTGGCCCCCAAATTTTTTTTGGGGGGGGGTATATTAGGTAATTTTGGGTCAAAATTTGGTGTCTACCCTAAGTTGCCTAACTTGTAAATTATTATGTTTGTACATTCCTAACTAGTAGGAGTAGATTAGGAAACATTTAAGAATGCAATAAATATTCTACATTTCTACAATGATTCTCCATATCAGTACCCCATTACATTATCTTCACACCTCATTCTTCCATGTCTGCCAAGATTTACCAATCAACACCCTCATCACATAATTATCCTCCCAATTCACCTTTCCTATCTTGTATTATTTTGTAATATTGTGTAAATTATTATGATTGTACATTCCTAATCAGTAGTAGATTAGGAAACATTCAAGAATGCAAGAAACATTCAAGGGTGATATTTCGCTGAATTTGCCGTGACAAAATGAATAATCGGCCATATATTGCCAATTTCTCATCGATTTTTTGGCTGTATTTTGCAAATATTGTTTAGGTCCCTCTTTTTGTTTTGGCACCCAGTGACATGGCGAAATACCACTGAGTTTTGGCAATATTTCGCCGAAATTTTGTACCATGTTCATAATCTTCTCTCTTATGTTTCTTTTGGTGATTAATTAGCAAATATCATTACTAAAGGGTACTAAATGTTTTCTCAGCAAATATTGGCAAGTTTGGCATGTATATATGCGCCAACTTGAGGGAGAGTATTGTAATCTGGGTGGAAGGGTGAATTTTCCAGGAGTTATTTTCTTTGTTTAGTCCCAATTAGTTAGATCCTTACTTTCTTGTACTCATTCCCTGTTATAAATAAAGGTGGGCTTTGTCAAATTAAAAACACTCAATATTTATTTCTCTACAACCTACAATAATCACTGTGCAGAATCTCCCTCATCAATTTAACCACCTCATAATTTGTTATAGTGAAACTCTCGTTACTGCCCATATACTCTATCTTCGTTCTCTCAAAACCTTTTGATTTTAATGTCGATCTCCATAAATTCCGACTTGGCACTAATGCCTCCTTTTGTCTCTTTACCAAAATAATATCATCAATAAAATGCATTGTTGAGAAACACTATTTTGGTACAATGGCTTGAATTAATTAGTGTGATCTCAAGCCATCTATTTATATTAAAGTGGAAATAATACTATTACATAAATACCCTTACTTAGGTAACAAGAAATAGAAAATTACATAAACAAAAACTCTAATAGAGTTGAACTCCTAGTAGAACTCAACCAACACTCCCCCTCAAGTTGAAGCATAAATATTAGTCATGCCTAACTTGTCTACAATAGGAAGGAAATCTCCTACCTTCAAACATATAGTGAAAATATTTGCCATTTGGACTCCGGACCTCACAAAATGCATGTAGATGAGCCCTTGTTTCAACTTTCCTTTGACAAAAAACCTATCAATTTCAATTTGCATAATTCGATCATGTTGTACAGGATTATTGGCCATACTAATGGCAGCCTTATTGTCACAATATAGCATCACAGGGTTTGGAACTTGGACTCCAATATCTTTTAGTAGGCATTTTAACCATAGTATCTCACAAACTCCACGAACCATGGCTTTATATTGAGCTTCAGTACCGGATAAAGCTACCACATTCTGTTTCTTATTCCTCCAAGCAACAAGATTACCTTCAACAAAGGTACAGTAACCTGAAATTGACTTCCTGTGTGGAGATCTGGCCCAGTCTGCATTAGTGTATGCTTCTACCCTGAGATTATCAATGGGTGACAAAAGTATTCCTTTTCCAGGAGCTCCCTTCAAATACTTCAGTATTCTAGTAACAGCCTTCATATGAGCTAAATATGGATCATGCATGAACTGGCAGGGACGTTTATAGCAATCATATTGAATGGGCCATCTCTAAAAGATGTCGATTATTCCTTTTGGCAACCCCATTTTGGGTAACCGTATCAACACAACTGGTCTAATGTATTGTGCCAGAGTCGGAGAGATTTGAAATTCACCATCAATATATTCTGTGCCATTGTCATTGCGAAGGATTTTCACAGTGGCATTGAACTGAGTTTTAATCATATTATAAAAATCACGAAAACATAAAAAAACCTCTTTTTTTGTTTTGTTTTAAAAGATAAATCTATGTAGAACGAGAGTGACAATCAATAAAAGTAACAAAATACCTATGGCCAGTATTAAACACACATGAGCAAGGGGCCCCACACATCAGTATGAATTAGCACAAAATGAATAGATTTTCTATTATGGAGAGAAGGTAAATAAGTAGAACGAGTCTGCTTCGCAAAAATGCAGGCTTCACAAAAAAATTAATCCTTGTTATAAAAAGAAAACTAAAGCAGGATATACTTTCTTAAGAGTTCCTAAA
This sequence comes from Hakea prostrata, assembly GCF_041222555.1. Taxonomy (NCBI): domain Eukaryota; kingdom Viridiplantae; phylum Streptophyta; class Magnoliopsida; order Proteales; family Proteaceae; genus Hakea; species Hakea prostrata. The sequence goes on along the minus strand of NC_142602.1, from coordinate 43,741,540 downwards.
GGGGGGGTGCCCTAGCATATGGTGCCACTGATGAAGGTCTAATATTTTCAAATGGATTTGATTAGAAGTTGCAGTCAAAGCAGAAGTAGATCCTCTAATCGGCTCCAGCAGATAAAGTCCATTGTCTAGTTTACCACGTCCAATCTCCTTCCTCTTTACCAAATCTTGGAAGACATAGTAAAATGGGAAAAAAGTCACTTTACAATTCAAGTCATGTGTAAGAGTACTGATGAAGAGCAAGTTAGTAGAGAGAGAGAGAGAGAACATGTAAAACTTTAGACAAAGAAAGTTATAGAGAATGCTGAATAGTCCCTTTTTCAACAATAGAAGAATAAGAGCCATTAGCGATTTGAACTTTATCTTTTCTAGAAGTTGGAGAATAATGTACGGAAAAGGAGGATGAACCTGTCATATGATCTTTGGCTCTTGTATCAATGATCAAAGGAGTGGAAACTGAAGAAACATGGAAGCCTGTAAAAGTTTTACTTGAAGTAGCAAGGTAGGAGTTGGTATGGGCAATGGAGGAAGTAGTAAGACTACATAATACGTTGTTGAATAGCTAACTCCTCCTGTGAAAAACCAACGTTTGCAGAGGGTGTTGTGGAAATCGTCTATGAAAGATTAGCCTTCGGTTTCCTGCTTCTTTGTGCCATTTTCTGCTTAAAATCAGCAGGCTTCCCATGGAGTTTCCAACAATTTTCCTTGGTATGATATGGTTTGTGACAGTGCTCACACTTGACAATCTCCTTAGCCGAATCAGATCTAGTGCTAACAGACTGTAAAACTGGTTTCTCCACAATAGAAGCATGAAGCATGGCTAATCGACGGCTTTACTCACATTGAAAAAGGACATAAGATTGTCCTAGTGTAGGAAAGGGAGAACGACTCAATACTTGCACTTTGATTTGATCATACTCCACATTCAAACCCACCAAGAAGTCATATATCCGAATCTTATCAATATTTTTCCTATGAGTAGCCACATCATCTGGATTAGTGGGGTGATAATCCCCATAATGATCCAACTCCTGCCAAAGAGATTGCAAACTCAGCATAATATTGGGCCACAGTCAGTTCCTTTTGGGTAATCTCATAAAGCTTCTTCCGTACTTCATAAACCTATACATCATTCCTCAACTGTCCATATATTTTTGTAGTAGCCTTCCAGATTTGGGCTGCAGTATCAAGTAATAGGTATCCATGTGAAATATTTGGATTCATATAATTTAAAAGAAATGGCTTAATAAGAGAGTCATTCGAGATCCATTTATCCTGTGAAACACCTGTGGTGGTAGGTCTAATAGTGGCGCCCGTAATGTGTCCAACAAGTTGTCTTCCGGCAATAGTTAGGTAAGCAGATCGAGACTAGATTAAATAATTTGTTCTATCAAATCTTACCGAAAGAGGATGAAGAGTGGGGTAATGTTTGGAGCTAGTGGGAGTAGTAGTATCATCGGTAGTTGCCATGTTTAAAAAATTGTCTATAGTTCTTCAGTATTCACCCTTTCAAAGTAATTGAAACGTCACAAAATGCAATAGCCAAACCACCCAAACAATGCTAGGAAATGATAGGATTCAAAAGGTGCATATAAGGAACACCAATTTTTTTTTTAACGAAAGAGGCCCCTGGAGTTTTGGGAAATTATAAATAAGCCCCAAAAAAATGTGAAGTCGCAAATAGGTCCCTAAAAATATGCAAATTCACAAATATATCCCTGAAAATATGAAAATTTACAAATGAGGCCTTTGAAACATCGTTATTTTTTTCTTTCTTTTTTTTTTTGAGCTAATAGAACTGCAGGTTAGGAAGGACAAAAGAAAAATATGGTTTGGTTAGAGTTGGGCTGGTTTGGTCCATGTTGATTCAAGGGTTGAATAGGTTTTTAAGGAGCTCTCGTTTCAGAAGAAGGCGGAAGGAAGAGAAAGGCAAAGATGGGTTCAAGCGTTGGGCGATAGGTTTCTGTGGTGTCTTCTAGGACTGGGGGATGTTGTTGGGTTGCAGCGGGAGGTTTCAGATGATGGTTTTGGTGACGGAGCAGTTGCTAAAGAAAATGAGGTTTGGTGACAGAGCAGTTGCAGTGGCGGTGGAGGTAGTCTTCGTCAGTGAGAGAGATAGAGATTTTTCTTTTTCTTCTTTCTCTTCCCTAATCGAATTTAGGCTCTGATGCCATGTTAAGAAACAGGATTTTGGTAGAATGGCTTGAATTAATCAGTGTGATCTCAAGCCATCTATTTATAATAAAGCTATAAGAACACTATTACATAAATACCCTTACTTGGGTAACAAAAAATGGAAAATTACATTAACAAAAACTCTAATAGAGTTGAACTCCTAGTAGAACTTAACCAACATGTATGCTCCAAGAAACCTCACTTTGAATGCTTCAAATTTACATCCATGATAATCACACACCAAAAAGGCTTAGAGCTGATCTTTGAGGTAATCCATTTAATTAGCAATTCACTACATTGACCCCCTGCAGTTCTTAAACTAGTCACCACACCATCATTACACATCTTTAATTATACGGAAATATTTACCCAAACCATTGTGCTTCTCTAGTAATTTCCTGGTTAAATCTCTAGTCTCTATGGATTATGCCATAAGCTTTTTCTTGGTCAAGAAAGACCATATTAACGTCCTTCTTGCAAAGTGTAAATCTTTCCATGAGTCGCCTGAGTGAGTAAATATCTTCTGTATTCACCCTACAAAGTAAAGGTAAATACCTTCTGTTGTGAATCTTCTTGGCACGAAACCAATTTGGTTGTTTTCTATAGTAGTTTCTTGTTTCAAGTGTCTCAAAAACCTTCTCTGGTAATTACGTAGTATGAGTGTATGATTCATTAGTTTTATGCCTCTAATCCTCTAGTCCTATATAGTCATCACAACTCTGAATGTGACCATAATTTTTGTAATTGGATTCACAATTCTTTTCCTCCTTTCATATGGCATCTATCATGTGCTTATAATCTTGTTAAGTTGCTTGGTTAGCAAATGTAAACCTGAAATGCCTAAGCTCTTTGCCACTTCTCTTAAGACCTCATTTGGAACAGATGTGTGGGCTCCTTTCATCCCTTTAATGCTTCTTTTACGTGAAAACACCCTCATTGTTCGTATATCCCTATGACATGTGGTGTCATGATTGGTAAATTACTCAAAATTTCTTCATTTAGTAGGTTGTCGAAGTGATGTCCCCATCCCTCCTCAGTAATACTGCACATCACCTTTACTACATGTAAAATGGTTAAAATCTCTACTCTTGCTTTTTCTCATTTTAGCTATCTTATGGATAGCTTTCCTGCATCCTTTGTGTTTAGATTGTTTTAGTAATCTTCGCACTTTTTGCTCCTCCTTTCTCCGTGACCTTCTTACCCTCTTTGTGAAGAATTCATAGAAATTTAGATCCTTTGCTTCCTTTGTCCTTTGCCATGTCTTAAAACTACCTTTCTTATTCTAAATGGTTGTTGAACATCACCATCCCATGATAAAGTGACATGAACACAACTTGGACCCCTGGCAGAAACCCTAAGTGGGGCCCACAAGAACGCTCTAAGAAGCCCCCCAGGCTGGCCAAACTCCCTGGGAGGGGTATTTTTGGCATTTTCTGCCCTAATTATTTGCTGGAATTTAATTCCAGTTTAATTACAGAGTCCAGATTGGTTAGGAAGTTTGTTTTGAGTTAGTAGTTAAGTTAGTTATTGAGTCCTTTGTTCTTTTAAACTCTTGCACAAGTGGCAATTAGAGTTTTAATTAAAACAGAATTTAAGCATGTTCTTATTAGAGTTTAAGTTAATTTAATGTTTTATTTCAGCATGTGTCCATTAGGAATTATTAGAGCTAGGGGCAGACCTAACATAAACTTAAAAGAAGTGGTGAGAAAGGATATGCATAGCTTAGGCCTTGTTAATAGCATGGCTTCAAATAGTGCTGATTGGAAGGCTATAATCCATGTAGCCGACCCCATTTAGCTGGGCCAAGGCTTGACGATGATGATGATTTCAGCATGTGCCCATTAAACTTTGTTGTGGTTCTCTTTGGGATGGCCACAACGGATTTTGAAGCATTCTTCATCAACAATTAGCAACTATTCTAAAATTCCAGCAGCCATTAATCATCACAGCAGCCTCCACCAAGTAAGTAAACACCCCAACCCCCTTCCCTCTCTCTTCCCTACCCACTCAAGGATCCCCCACCCCTGCTCTTCTTCTCCAGGCCCTCCCTGCTTCTGTGTGCTGCCCTCTTTTCCCTCCTCCCTCCTGCCGTGACCTGGTAGCATTCATCCCAAACCCCACGACACCTCCTGCCCTGCCCTCCCCTGTCCCTATCCTGCAACACCTCCCCTTTCTTCCCCAACACATTTGCCCACCCTCCTCTTTTGCTGCCTCTTCCCTGTGGCAGAAGCTGCAGGCCTCCCCTGTTGAGTCTATATTCCCCTTCCCCCTTACCTCCCTTTTCCTTCCAATTGGGTTGCATCATTGTCCCTCACCCCACCCTTACTTCCACTTAAAACCCTAAAATGGAACACTTTTAAGATTCTGCACTTCATCTTCTTCATCAAAATTTTCTGCAATTCATCTTCAACCTCTAGACCTAAACCCTAGGTCAATATAAACCCTCACCCACACACATTAAAACCATTAGAACTAAGTCTGAAATCACATCACAGCAATAACAGCCAACTCCCCCATCTAGCCAAAATCCCATAACCCTGGTTTTCTAGCCCTTCTTGTTAAAGTTCAGATCTGAATTCAGCATTACAAGCAAGGTTCTAAGTGCTTGAACCCAACCTACGCATTCTAGAATAATGGTTCTTTTGCTGGAAGATTCTGCACAGCCCTTAGTTTGATTTAAAATTCTCAAAAACCCTAACCCTAAAACTGGGTTTACATCATAAAGTCACCTTAGAGGAATGGCTCTTCTATTCTCCTATGACAGCTTTAGCAACCTACTTAATACTTATTCAACATCGTATTAGTGTCTCCTTCAAAATTCGAGTTTTCTTGTATGAGCACTTTACTTGTAAATGATTTCATGTACCTTTATTTTCTAATATAAGAACGGAAACGTGTGAGGTAGGCACCCCAAGAGGGAAGGGGGTATTCTGGGAATGGGTTTTCATTAGATAGAACCTTCAACAGCAGATGGGATAGATGCCAGCATAGACTTAATTCTAGATTCAAGTTACCCACTTTTGGCAGGTTAAAAAAAAATGCTCGTCTCTTTTCAAAGTAAATGGTTTTAGTCGATAAATCATCAACCATCACATTAACTGAGATCCCCTAAGTGTTCATCTAATGCAACCATGTCGTCCATGTACATCTTCATATCCCCTACAATCTCTTCCAACATGTCCATTTAGATTATATCCAATAAATATCTTTTCCCCTTGACTAAGACCTTGGACTAATCCATCCATTTGTTCCCAAAATTGTAACTTCTGCTTCCATCCAATCCCACTAGTGGTGCATGGGTAAGGGTGTTAGTTGTGTACCGAAATCGTTTAAAGCGTACCGTACCGTACTGCACTATTTTAAAATTTGGTACAGTATGTACCAAAACCAAATTTTGAAGTTCAATACGGTATGGTATTGGTTTTAGATACTATACCATCGGTATGTACTGAATACCATACCAATTTACCATATACTGAATACCGAAAACCGTACTGTATTGGGGGTTAGTTCGTTTTTTAATTATATAAGCATCTATTCTTGCCACTAGAAAACCTAATCAAAGTAACAAAATTCTTGGGGAGAAATGCAATCACTGCCAACTACTTCAATTTTGATATCGAACGTAACTTCCAATCTTTGAGTGTCACAGGAATGGGGATCCGTTGTATGCTCAAGTATTCTAGTGTTCAATAAAAGAAGCATTAAGTCAAATTGCTTAGAAACCGCTTGTGGAGAGCGTTATACTTATAACTCAGTAGCATTTGGGATCGTATTCATTGGGTTGACTGCAGATTTTTTTTATTAGACGATGAAAAATAATAATGTTTGTTAGAAAATAAACTTTAATCAATCAAAACAACGCAATAACAAGAAGATAACAAGAAGAAGAAAAAAAAAAAGAAGAAGAGAAGAGAAGAAGAAAGAAGAAGAATTGATAGTCACATAAGTCTACGATTCTAGCTTTTTATTCCTAGAATCGCAGTCTCTTATTTATAGATATCAATAGTTTAGATTATAACTTGAGAAGCAAGCCAGCTTGCCCTCTAAAAAAGGAAATAAAAAGTACAACTTATGGACATAATTTTCTAGTAAAATCTGACTCCTAAAATCTTTCCAAAATAGAAAGTATTGAAAAAGGAAAGTTCTAAAATTAGTAACTAATAGAAAATAGAAATTATGCTTTCTTGAAACTACCAAAACTTGTGTAGCAAGATTCCTACATTAGAAAGAGTAGCATATCTAAAACGGAAACAAGGAATAATGGCATAACATTGTTCATATTACTGTTCATGTGTACAGTAACAGCTCAAACTTTAACACTCCCCCTCAAGCTGGAGTATACATAAGGAAAACTTTAGCTTGCACAATAAGAATAAACTTGAAAGGTAGCACCAATCTTGAATTGTGTAGCAATAGCAGACGTTGATAAACACTGAAAAAATTGCACCCAGGAGATAATCAACACCAACTTAAAAAAAACTTTAATTCTTCATGTCGAAAAAACCATCCAATAATAAGAACAATCAACAATGTTGAAGATGAACAAAGTCCACAAGTATAATAGGATCAAAGACACTATCCACATAATGCCGGTAGTAGGGAGAAATATCCACACTGAATCTTCAAAATTGCACTCCAAAGTTCATGTAAATGCTTCACAAGAAGGCAAGTAGTAGGTAAAGTATGGGTTGGTAAAAGCTAATATCCACATAATGCTGGTAGTAGGGAGAAATATCCACACTAAATCTTTAAAATTGCAATTCCAATGTTCATATAAATGCTTCGTAAGAAGGCAAGTAGTAGGTAAAGTATGGGTAGGTAAAAGGCAATATTGATTACTGTGGACCAAGTAGGTAGGTAAAAGATAGTATAGGTTACTATGGACCAAGTAAGTAAGGTAATATGGGTTACTACAGACCAAGTAGGTAGTAGGGGTTACTACGGACCAAGTAGTTAGGCAAATGACAATATAGGTAAAGGTAGGTAAGGATATTGTTGTAGAATGCCATAAGTTGAGGACAAAGATCTTTACAAATAATTTCCATCAGCACATCTTGAGTAGATATAGGATAAGTTACCATTCTCCCCCTCACGTGTAGCATTACACGTGGACAATTAATGATGACCAGTTACAAGCATCTTAAAGTAAGAGCACAAAAGAAACCCAAGAAGGAAAAGTGGTAGCCACAGAGCAGTGTATTATTCACCAATAAAGCTGATCAAGTAGCAGTAAATCGTCTCACAGGACAAAGTCTTGGTCACCAGGGGAAAAAAAATTCTAGACCACCATTAACCCTCAAATAGGGTAGGAGCAAATTAGATCAGGAGAAAATTATTGAACCAGCTTGGAATCTCAGAATTGCAGTAGTCGCTGTAGCAATCCACCATAATATTCAGCAGTGGCATTGACGATAATACTTAGAAATTGAGTAGAATCAAACCAACAAGACTGAAAATACCTCAGAAGAAGTGCAATAACAGTTGTTGCAGCAGCAGATAATATCCGATATGTTTACCGAAAAAAAAAAAAAGCCACTGTAAGTGAAAATTGGATTAAATTCATAGTTAATAAAAAATCATCCCAGAGGTCCTCGCCAGTGTAGTCTGATCTTCAAGAGAAAATAGACATCTTGCGCTGTACCTTGGACCATAGCAGAAAACTTCCGCTAGATTTGAAACTCTAATAGATCTCGATATGAAGGAAAAGTAGTCCTCTAGGTCTTTGTAGAAGTATTAGATAAAGAGAAGGATAAAATTGATTCTGAAATAAACAACGGAAGTAGTAGTAAAGCAAGACAGTAGCAGCAGAATTTTTTGGAACAGAAAAATTCAATGAAACAGGGGTACTAGTATACGACTTGCAGTAATACTTATAGCACAAACAATGGAAGACAATACTTAGGTCTTGCAATCCAAATTATGGGCATATCTTTGCAAGAATCAAGATGAATCCCATGACATCAGTATAGTGCAGATCGAACTTCAGATTTGCACAAAAAGCAGGGTAGTAACAGCCTCAGTTGAATCAAATAGGTAGATATATCTCTAGAAAGCCTGGGCCTTTTGTAGTATTAATACATAGATACTTGGTGCTTCAAAAGTCAAAGAAGAAGGACAGTCATTCACAATTACTACAACGAAGGTTGGGGCTGCCCTAGATAAGAAAAAGGAAAAAAGAAGGGGAAAAAAAAAAAAAAAAAACTGGCCAGCCAAGAGAGAGAAAACAATCCCTAGGCTGATTAAATTTGCTCTTATGCCATGTTAGAAAATAACCTTTAATCAATCAAAACAATGCAATAACAAGAAGAACTGAGAAGAAGGAAAAAGAAGAAGAGAAGAAAAATTGATAGGAATCACGTAAGTCTGTGATTCTAGCTTTTTACTCCAAGAATCGCAGCCTCTTATTTATAGATATCAATAGTCTAGATTACAACTTGAGAAGCAAGCCATCTTGCCCTCTAGAAAAGGAAATAAAAAGTACAATTTAAAAAAAGGGCGTACCCAGTGCCGAAGCTCCCACACTGTGGGGTCTGGGGAAGGGACTTTCTAGGCAGCCTTTACCCCTGGCTTGCAGAGAGGCTGATTCAAACCCGCGACCTCCAGGGCACAATGGAGAGACTCCACCATTGCGCCAGGCCCGCCCTTCTAATTCGTAAAACTAACTCGTAAAATCTGTTTAAATTAAAAAGTATTGAAAAAGGAAAGTTCTACAATTAGTAACTAATAGAAAATAGAAATTATGCTTTCTAGAAACTACCAAAACTTGTGTACCAAGATTCCTACATAAGATTAGCATATCTAAAAAGGAAACAAGGAATAATGGCATAATATTGTTCACATTACTGTTCACGTGAACAGTAACAACTCAAACTTCAACAATGTTAATATGCTCTAGTCAATACTTTAGCTTCTTGTGGCAACATTACAAATTAGAGATTAGAAGAATGGGCTTTTTCATACCGAAATTATACCATACCATGCCCTTTTTTTCGTACCGATTTTATACCAAAATCGGACCGTACCGTGTTTAAAATACCATTTTCATACCGTATACCATATAAATTATGTATGGTACGGTTTTGGTGTCCATTTTTGAATTCGGTACCATACCATACCAAATTATTGGTACTTTACCGAATTGACACCCTTATGCTTAGGTGCTAATTATATTGACAATGTATCCAATGCAAGCTTAATGGATATAATCATATCTCCATATACGTCTACAACATGATTTTGTAGATCTTTATCCAGTACTATGCCTTTTCTACTACTATTACTTTTGGCTTTTGTATACCTTCGTATACCAAAGTTTACAGTTGTCTTAACTTGTTCCATCTAGTGTCTTGAAGACATGCTATGTTAATCCTTCTACCCCTTATAACATTTATCAATTTTAGACTTTATTCTTTAATGATCTAATGTTACAACATGCTAATCTAATCTTAACACATTTAGACTTGCTTCTTTACTTGGATTCATCCACTGTGTGAACCATCGCCTACTTGCCAAGTGGCCACATCAGTTTCAAGGGGGCACATGATAACTCTTGCTCATTTTTATTACACCCGGGTCATAGTGTAGTGTACTTGGAGGGGTGTACCCTATATAATGTTGCTAGTATAAGTTCTGGAATCCATGTCACATGGGTTTGGTTCGAGTTTTCCGGTGTCAGCTATTGGCCTGATGCATCAACCCTCATTCTTTACCTTGGCTGGGGAATGGTGGAAAATGCTAGCAGAGTTCCACGATGTGCACAACACAGGATCAATAAATGAGGTTTTCTCTATATCTGTTTGATTATGAGAAGTTACGAGTAGGCAAATCATTAGTTGACCCATAAAATAGAGTTATCTGCTACATGCCTCCCCATTAGTTGATATTTGGCCAAGATGCAGCAACGACTGGTATTGACATTTCCTGGGAGTGAGCCTTTTACAATTAATAAAAATTTATGCATGTTGAAGTATTCAGTTAACTTGGTTTGTAGGTTTTGACTTTTGAGTTTAATCTGAAGAAAGTACCATGAGCTACTATCTGCATTTGTCTGCTTGTTTGATGTGTTTTGTAAAATATTATGTATTTCAAGCCACAAATGCAAATAGGTTTTGTTTCTTCTCTCCTAATGCAAAAACTTTCACTATTGGAGATATATTTATGACATCGATTACGTGCTGCATCCTTTTGAACTTATTGATGATTTTTGCTAGTGAAGGTTGAGGATGTCATTTTAAAATTCAAAGTCTTGCATGAGAAGTTTGAAGTGGCCCCTTCATCCAAATCATATGAAATGCTTATTGTGTACTGCTGCGATTCACTCAAGGTATGGTTGAGCTGAGTATATCAGGGTTCACTAAACTAATGTTAGTGAAACTTTTTCCACTCCCTCTCCCTCATTTAGTGGAAGTGTAAAATCCATTAGCTGTAACGATGATATCATGTAGAACAATCTCTCTTTCTCCTTCATCCACATGATTTAGTTGCTGGAAGATTAGGTTTTCCCCTTTTTTTCTTTTTTTCCTGGTGGTGGGTGATTGTAGACATGTTTTTCTGTTGCAGGTGCATGCAGCCCTTGAATTAGTGGATCAAATGCTTAAATTGGGTTTGACTCTATCTATTGAAATTTTTAATTGCATCTTACATGCAAGTGGGGAGAGCTGTGAGCTTGAACTGGTATTCAATTTGTTTTACATCTATTCATTTATTTTCTCGTACATGACTGACTCTGGCTTCTTATCAACCATCATGGGGATTTATGCCTTTAACCGTATCTGCTATTGATAAAATACCATTCATTAACTATATTTCTATTCTTAATGAGCAGGATCTTGGAGTGTTAAATTTTGCTTTATGCCAATGCCAAAAACTCTAAAAAGATGAACTCAAAGTATCAACATGCAATTCACATCAGCAGATACGTCCTGTTCGTGGTTTTGTGTGGATCCTTAAGTATTATAATCTGAATCTGTAGTGCAGATAGAAGTTTCAGATCTGTAATAGTGAATCGGATCTAGTTTATAAAAAGTTAGGGTGCTGATGTATTGTGGAAGAGATGATGAATAAAAGGGGCTGGGTTTAAGGGCTGTTAAGGCTGTTTAAAGGAATGGAAGACGAAAGGTTAAGTTTCAGTTGCAGGTTCAATAGAGATGGATTGGATTTTGAAGAATATATGAAGAATGAGTAGCTTGTAGTGTTAAGAATGAAGATAGAAAAGAGATGGGGAAATGAGCAGGAGTATCATGAGAGAGGAGAAATAGATGAGATTGGGACAGGGAGAGAACAAAGTAAGATGTTGAGGAGAGGAGAAAGGGACTGCTTCAACGCAGGTCTGGCCACTGCAGCTCCAACAATTGTTTCATTCAATAATTCAGTTCAACATGTTACAGCAGGTTGGATACATGGAACTGGAGAAGAGTGACCCCTGGACTTAGGCAACACTAATGATTAGAACACTATTCAACAACTGCCTACTGTATTCACCCCCCCCCCCCCAAAAAAAAAAAAAAAAAAAAATCTGCGAGTGCAGTTGGTGAGCTGTGCTGTTCATAAAGCCCATTCTCCCTAGGAGATCTCAAGTTTGTTCCTCCTTGCTGTTGCCTACTCTTTCTGTCCCAACCCATCTTTAAGGGTGAAAATGAAAAACGAAGAGGAAAAGGAAAAAAAAGAAAGAGAAAGAGTAAATCACTATTCTAAAGTAATTGTTTACCTAGAAACCAGCTCCCTTTAAACTTAAATGTCAAGGCCTAGCTCTTGAACCATATAAAGGTACAACACTGAAAAAAGATTACATTAATACAAAATGACAAAAGAAGGAAAAAAATCTAGATTCTTTCCATTTATTATTCTAGAGAATTTTAGGGGCCTTGTGAGTCCTGTTTCAGTCAACAATGCAATGGGCGGTGAGTGAACCTTGCCAACATAGAGGCCATGTAGGGGTTGGCTGGGGCTCTCTGGGCTTATCCGTGGTTTGCAGTCTTGGGTCAAAAATTCCTTATATCAATCTGTATCTGTTATTGTAAAGGCCAGTAAGAGATCAAGCCAATTCTTGCCCTGGGTAAATAAGAAATCACATTAATGGCTGCATATAAGCTGCAACAGTTTAAGTCAGTGTCATATTGTTCATCAAGTACTGAAAGCACACAGTGTCGCTGGCTACAGCCTACAGGTTGATCTCAGGGAGGAGAGTTCTATGGAATATTAGTCTGAACCAACTAATAATAAGTACGAACCTAAGAAATTGCTACTTCTCATTGATTTTTTATGCCAAATGGTTCACTCATTGTGCTTATCAGGCTTAAATAAGGAGTATGCAAAAACCCAGGTCAGAAAACAGTCAAAAGTAGCGCCCAAACCAGGGACCAAATTTTCCATGGAAAATTCATTGGTTTTGACCCATCTTGCCGAGATTTCGGCCATATCTCAGTTCTGGATTTACATTTATATCGGTAGATTGGCTTATTGGTTTGTAGGGTAGCAGTAGGTCAGGTTGGGATAGGTAAAACATGCAACCCTAATCCTTGTCATGGCCATAATCACGAAACAGTAAAATAATCCAAATATAAATGGGAAATCAAATAACTAATCAATTGAATAGGAATGAGAATAAAACCCAGAATTGCAATGAAACTTAAATTGATATCTAACCAGACAGTTGGAATTTTATGACAATAATATGGCTGAATGATGATTCTTGGGAATAAGATTCCACCATGAACTTTGGTTGAGGTCATGAATAAGGCACAAATTAGTGCATGAAATAATGTTTTAGGTCTATACGTGATGTGGAAAATTATTCTAAAATGTCTTGTGGGTTGAATAGCTTACATTGCACATGTAAGATGAATGAACCGAAGTATGTGGAGGGAGACAAACTCTGCCTGTTCATATTCAAAATCAGCAGCCATGTCGACAGCGTGTTCTTCAATCATATCTCCAGCTGGTGTTACTACTTTTGGTGTGTCTTTGCAAAGTCTCCACAATACTGTCTTCAGCCTTGGTTGCTTTGATCACCTTTTCTTTGACCTCTTAAATAATCTCTTCCAGCTGTAGGACAGGGCATTGTTGTGGTTACAATTATTACCTCTTTCTCTTCCACCATTTCAGCCTTGCTCTCTTCAATACTCTTTCCCAACTAGTTGAGGACAAGGGCAGCAGCTCTTCCATGGGCTGTTTGGGTTTGATTTACTGTTGAGGAATGTTGTTGCCCATAGGTTTTTCTTTTACATGGACATTTTTTGTTTTTTTTTTTTAGGGGGGGGGGGGGGGGCTGAATGGCATGCAACACAACATAGAAAATAGAAATCTAAGGAGAAACAAATATAAGCCAGACATGAATCCAAAAAAAAAAAAAAAAATATAAGCAAGAGGGAAAGAGAAATACTGCATGTGGATACTTTTTGTAATTGAAATTTGTACCAAAGGTAGAGGTACAAGGATACTTGTAATTCTGAATAAAAGATTGACCATGTCTCTCTGACACAAGTCAGGAATTCTCAGACTATCCAACAATACTTTTGTCTTGATTAGATTTGACACTATTCTCTGAGATCAAGATTTTTGTAAAGGTACTCTTGCCTAGTTCAAGATTGTTGTAAACGTTCTTGTGTCCCCAGCTACCGTACAGAAAGGGACTCACTAGTGGAATCTCTATAAGGTTAGAGAGGAATGGACAATAGAATCAGTTGAGTCAAACCGCTATAAAATTCTTGGGTGCCTCGTCTTGTGTTATATTAATTATTTATTATAAGGCATTCTCCAGTAGTTCAACCTATTGAACACCCCCCCTCCTCTAGGTTCAATAAAAATAAAAGAAATGAGGGACTCTGTGTGATAAAAAAAAGAAAAATGAAAGAAATGAAAACAATGAATAATAACAGAAACAATGTGTGATATTTGAGTGAGGTGGGAAGAGAGAAAATGAAGGAGGGATTAGGAAAGGGAAACTGGTGGTTTAGATTTAGGTTTTTTTTTTTTTTTTTCTTTATTTTTATTGTTTTTGTTTTATTTTAATTTCTGTTGCTGTTTTTTTATTTTTTTCTCTTCCTTTCTTGCATCAATCCCCTTGGCCGATTTAGGTCATCTTCTAGTTTGATTTGAAATTGTTCTTTGCCTTTAGTCCTTTAATGAAAGTCTCCCCCACCCCTCCCCTCCATTGCCATACATCCCATCCTTCCCAAATCTTGCGGCTACCCTCCCCTCCCTCCACCTTCTCTTTTTCCCCTTGATCTTGCGGCAGCTGAAAGAAAAGAGGAAAAGAAAGGAGGAAGAAAGAGGAGGCACGATCAAGATTCTTGAAGGAATTTGCAATAACCTTTTCCCTAACTGCAAGCTTCCCTATCCTCTTTTCCGTAACTGTTAAACCCTTTTCCCATCCCATCCGATAAGTTGAATTGTCTTCCCTCCAAAGTTTTCCCCCATTTGGGTTCACCTAAAACCGGAATTTACCTAAATTCACTAGCCCATCTTAAGTTTGTTAAAACCCTGAACCTCCCCTAACCTCCCATAACCAGGGTACCAAATTCTCCAGCCCTTCCTAGGTTTTGTTAATCGAAACTTAGCCGAAATTTCTCTCTAAAACTATCCCATAAGATTTTTTTTTTCCAATCATCCCATAACCCAAAATTTTCCCTTTCTTTACCCAAAACCAACCCATAAATAAAACCCTGACCTTTTGATAGCCCATTTATTAGCTGGTTCTATTTAACAGAGGATCCTGGAGACTGGCCACGAACCTTGATTACATCACCTTCATCTCATGTGAGTCAATTCCATGGTTAATCTGGCATCTAGATTGCATCAATCAGTCCTAAGGCCCTTAATTATGCACAAAATCCTGCAGACTGCAAATATTAGAAAAAAACATAATTCGCATGATGTAATCACAGTTAATCATAAATATAGAATTGAACTAAACAAATAAATGTACTAAATGTATAATATTATTAGCTTATCACGTATAGTATCTACTCTAGTGAAATTTAGGCATGAAGAAGTACCTTGAATATTTATGACATGCTATATTTCTCAATTTTTGCTAATGAATAATTATGTACAGAATGATTTCTTTAAGAACTTGTCACAATTATTTTCTGCCTTTTTTTCTTTTGTAAAGATGAAGATGAAGCTGTTTAGCATTGGCTTGATTTTTCTTTTAACCCTTTTCGTATCTTTCAGGAATTTTACAATCATTTCAATTTGCTGTCTTCTTCTTTTGTCAAGGAAAACTAACTCAAAAGCTAATGTCTATTGTGTAATGTGCTTGATGGATCCCTATTGTGCACGCCAATTGTCATTTCTCCAATCTGCTCCGTTATTCATTGTTAGTGAAATACGTCTTTGAATGTGGAAATACTGTCCTGATTGTACTCCTGCCATTATATATTTGAAGGTACATTCTATCTATTCAATGATACGTGACCACAACTTGAATCCAAATACCGAGACCTTTAGGATGATGATAAATCTGTGTGCAAAAATGAAAGATGTAAGTTTCTTTCTTAATTTTCTGAAAATTTTTAGTTGTCATAAATAGTAAAGTTCCTTGTATTTGTTTGGTAGTGTTTTTATTTTACAAATAATGCATTTTAAAAGTGTAGTACGACGCATTTCTTTTACACATTTACTGCTAACCTATTTGTCAAGAACAAATGGTGGAGCAGTTAATGCATCTTTTTTTTCTTCTTTCCCTGTGGCAGTTTCAAGGTGCATATAAGATGCTAGCAGATTTAGAAGGTTTAAAATTGGAGCATACATCACATATGTACAACTCGATAATGGCAGGATACTTTAGAGAGGTTTGTAATTGCCTTCACTTTCTTCAGATGCTGGTGCCATTTTAATATTATCATTGTTAAATTCTTTAGCTCTGATTTCTAACATATTAATAGTAGCATTATTGGTATTGTTTTTTGGTGCACTTAAATTAGCAATCCTAATGAATATTCTGAGAGCCTAACTTTTGTTAAAGAGATAGAGTCATCCTTTATTACAAAATAGTGTCCTAGGGACAGTTTTACAGATATACCCAAAATTACAACACTCCCCCTGAAGTTGGTGCATAGATATTGATCATGCCCAACTTGCTAACAGTGGGACAAACAACTTTAGTTAGTAAATAAATCAGTCCGCTGACTCCTTGAAGAAACACAAGATATATGCTAATAAAACCACATTGAATCTTTTCATTGAAGAAGTGTTGGTCAATCTCGACTTGCTTGGTTCTTTCATGATAAATTGGATTGTGAGCAGTGCTGATTGCTAACTTACTATCTTAATATAGCTGCGTGGGTACCTTTGCATCTACGGAATACTGAAGCAACCCCTTCAATTATAGTAAATCGCATATACCATGAGCCATTTCTCTAAATTATTGATGCATTATGACAACCCAAAAAAAAAATGAATGTGGTTGAGGAATTATTAATAGTATCCATGTAGAAGCAACACTAGCACTAAAAGTTGGTACAGATGAAGATAACTCAAGCCTAGCTATGAACTGACATTGGTGCTAGAGCTCATTTGAGGAGAGAGGTGTACTAGGATGGTTGTCAATAATGGCTTGATTGGTAGCAGCTTTGATGTAGCCAGAGTTGGGCCCCAAAAATTGGGCCCAAAAACTAGATCCAACAAGGCACTCAAAGCTGGCCAAATACCCCAGGGGTATTTTGGTCATTTTTCCAAGCCCCCCCTTTGGGACCAAATATGGATTTTGATAGAATCCCCTTGATCCAAGGATCAATGATCTACTTCTAGTTTTCTGTTTGAGTCAGTAGTTTTATAGTTATAGTCCGTTTAAAGTTGTGTCGAGTGACTTAGTTGTGGAGGTGTATTAGGAGGGTTG
Source organism: Hakea prostrata (assembly GCF_041222555.1). NCBI lineage: Eukaryota > Viridiplantae > Streptophyta > Magnoliopsida > Proteales > Proteaceae > Hakea > Hakea prostrata. The sequence goes on along the minus strand of NC_142602.1, from coordinate 43,724,526 downwards.
TCAATAATGGCTTGATTGGTAGCAGCTTTGATGTAGCCAGAGTTGGGCCCCAAAAATTGGGCCCAAAAACTAGCTCCAACAAGGCACTCAAAGCTGGCCAAATACTCCAGGGGTATTTTGGTCATTTTTCCAAGCCCCCCCTTGGGACCAAATATGGATTTTGATAGAATTCCCCTTGATCCAAGGATCAGCAATCTACTTCTAGTTTTCTGTTTGAGTCAGTAGTTTTATAGTTATAGTTCGTTTAAAGTTGTGTTGAGTGATTTAGTTGTGGAGGTGTACTAGGATGGTTGTCAATAATGGCTTGATTGGTAGCAGCTTTGATGTAGCCAGGGTTGGGCCCCAAAAATTGGGCCCAAAACCTAGATCCAACAAGGCACTCAAAGCTGGCCAAATATCCCAGGGGTATTTTGGTCATTTTTCCAAGCCCCCCCTTTGGGACCAAATATGGATCTTGATAGAATCCCCTCAATCCAAGGATCAGGGATCTACTTCTAGTTTTCTGTTTGAGTCAGTAGTTTTATAGTTATAGTCCTTTTAAAGTTGTGTTGAGTGACTTAGTTGTGGATAAGTTTCCTTATCTAGAGAGGATCTTATCTTTTGGAGTTTGTTTTCATTTTGAAGTTGTTCAGTGTCCTAACAAGATTCCAATCTAAGGGTTGTGGTCTTATAGTAATTTGATTCCTTTTTGGGGTGGTAATCTAGTGTTGGGATCCTCATCTACTAAGGATTCCCAACCCAAGTCAAATCATATTTGCAAGAAATTGCTCTAGTCAGAAAAATGTCCTAAGAACCTGTAAAAAGAGTGACTTTCTCATGTAGAAGATGATACAACGAAAAGGGTAGCTGAAAATTAAAAAAGCAGCCATTTTGGATTTCTTTTGTAGATAAGGTAATGAATCAAAAGTAAATATTTAAATTGACAATAAAAAATGATGATGAATTTGGCTACATCTAATGAATCACTTCAAAAAAATACTGAGCCCAGATTGCTAACTTCTGTGATAAAATATAGAGCAAACATAGAATGTGAATATAGGTAGCATGTAAACAACATTTAATGTTCTTAATTGCTTGTGCATACCTAGTCTCCAGTGCTTCAAACAAATATGAATTGAAAAATTACACCCTGACAGTCATTACTCCTTGATGCACCCACAGCAAGTAACAAACATTTGCAGTCAAGAGATCGACATTCAGTCATCATGCATTCTGAAATTAAAACACGTTTTTTTTCTATTTTATTTTTCCAGAGGGGGAAGGGTGATCGACTTTTCTGTGGTGGTCAAGCAACAGAATCAAGTTGGAGGATTGTTTAATTGGGATTTTATAATAAAGACAACTCAAACGGAAACCCATCATCATATAAATGCATGGAACAAGCCAAGCAACACATAAAAGCATAAATTGCTGGAGGATTAGAAGGTTTTCTTCAATCCGTGGAGACTCCTGCATTTCTTTTTGTCATCGAGATGCTAATGTATGGCACAAAGCTTCGCACCTTTTAGGCAATTTTAGAAAAAAGAAATATCATTGATGTGCCTTGTAGTCTGATTTTGCTTATCAAGCCGCTGGTCAGGAAGTGCTACAAATTCATCATCCTTAGAGGCTGCGGCCATCTCCATGTTCAGAAGGAGGCAAAGAAACAAAGATGGAGAAGAAGAGATGATGCATAATGTCAACACTTTCAAGTTTCCACACTGCCAAACCCAGTCAATAAACAAGCACTTAATTTCCACACTGTCTCCCTTTTTGGTGTTTTGTTTGTCCCTTTCGTTGATTTTTTTTTATTTTTAAAGGAAGGATCTAGTTTTAGACGAGCACTACATAGGGGTGTGCTTGTTATTTTGGTCTAATGGAAAGATGTAACGTTGAGGAGTATAATGTAGAGGGTGTACCTTTTGAGTAGGGGTATTTAGGTCTGGTGAAAGAGTATACCATAACTAAACTAAGTTTGTACTTTTGTATAGTAGTATGACATGAATCATTCTAGTTTAAGGTATGGTAGAGTGGTCCACCTTCCAAGGTTGAGTCCTAGTGTGAGTTCATACATGAAGGCTATAGATAAAGCCTCTGTAGCTTGTAAAAGACAAATTGGTTGAATAATAAAAATTGAGATTTGAAGGCGCAGCTGAGGAGTCGTGTATTTTCCCTGGAAGGGAGGACTTGTGGCTGCTGTGAGATTGAAATTTCTGCAGACTTCTGAAGTGTTAAAGCTAAAGCTCCATTTCATCTTCAAATACAACCAAGCCCCACCTCCAGCCCCTACCATCTCCTTCTTCCATCTCAGCCCCTATCCACAATCCCCTAACCCGAAGTTCTGCAATTCAAGCCCCATCATCATCGCACTTCATCTCTCTCACCCTTCTATCCCCTGCGGCAACCCCTCCCTCACCTCCCTACCCCATTCTCTCCATTCCCTTCCATTCGCCTGCCCATCTCTCTTCTATTTCTTCTTCCTCTCTCCTTGTGTCAGCTATTAAATTTCCAGATTTCTTAAAACCAGATTTTCCCAACCTTAAACCCCTAGATCTCCCAGACCTTTGACTCAATACCTACCCACTTAGGTACCCTTTCCCTACCTTTGATCCGCATCTTAGCCCTTCCTCCTTTCGCTAACCCTAGTAAATCCTAATTTCCCTTTTCTCTTAAAACCCTAGAAACCCTAATCTTAGTTTTCCATCATACTTTACAAACCCCTCATTCCAACCCCATCCCACTTTAGGATCATCTTCCCTCCCCCTACTCTATCTTCAACTCCAATCTTAACCCTAGCTTCCCCTTTAGAAACCCTAGAAATTGAGAAAATCCTAATTGTACTGATCATTAAGGAAGCAGAAATCAGATTTGATTTCATCAAAACCTGACCGTAAACCTGCTGGCCAAATCCTTTTCTTCTTCTTCATCAACCTTAACTCCCCCTATATCTCTAGAAACTCTAGCCGTGGGGTTTAGAAGCTTAAATCCCTTAGCTGCAGGGTGTATCTAACCCTGAAACAGCTGCTGTATACCACTGAATTCCCTAGAAGACCTAATTGCTGGGTATTTAAAGCCCTATTTTACTGCTGGATTCAACCGAAGAATCCTGAAGACAGGCCCTCACTTTGGGGTTTACATCATCTCTTCCCTAGGAAGTGATAGAAACCCTATACCATGGGGTTTAGAAGCTTAAATCCCTTAGCTGCAGGGTGTATCTAACCCTGAAACAGCTGCTGTATACCAAGACCTAATTGCTGGGTGTTTAAAGCCCTATTTTACTGCTGGATTCAACCAAAGGATTCTGAAGACAGGCCCTCAATTTGGGGGTTACATCATCTCCTCCCAAGGAAGTGATCAAAAGGCAGTTCTTCCATTTTGAGATTTCAGAGTCTAAGAGCCCAGATGGACAAAGTCCAACAGCACTATTGCTATCTGCACTATCGCTATCTTGTTAAGGGAGGGTTGGACCTGAACAGGGGACTTCAGGTTGTGACAAGCCAGGATCAGGGGGAGAAGAAGGATGGCTTTTGGGGAGAGAAAAGGCAGAGAGGAGGAACTGAAGGGATGACTCGTCTAAGAAAGGAAGATCAGACATGACGAAGGACTACATTAGGCATGCGTCTCAAAAGGCCTTGGTTGCTTCCACAGACTGTTAAGTTGACCATATGGAAGTGATTTTTCCTGGACGTGTATCTTCCTTGTGTCCTTGTCTACTTGCTGTCTTGTATTATGGACTTGCATTTTTTTCTTTCTCCCTTATGATATATGCTGCAAATCAACAGATAGGGTGGGTGGGGGTGGGGGGAAATCTATTTATTGGGATATTTTTGCATGTCGTATTAGTTATAGTATTCACTTGTCATATGGTTTCTGGTCTTTTTCTCTTTTTATTTTAATTGAATTGCTATGGTTAATATATGATTTATTGTACATTCCAGAAAAACATCAGTGGAGGGTTGATGGTTTTCAAGCAAATGGAACGTGCAGGTGTTAAACCAGATTCACAGACTTTTAGTCTTTTAATTGGATTTTGTGAAACTGAAGAAGACATTAAAAAGGTACTCTATTGATGACTTTGAGGTTGCCAGAGTATTGATCATTGTTGTCCATATAAAAATTTCTGCTTGCATATTGTTGTCCCAAAATATTTTCATGCATCTTTGATGCAGGACCTTTGCTCAAGAAGAATATAAAGGGGGGGGGGGCTTTGGTCATCATTTTCCCTGAAATGAAAGAAGTTCTGCTTATTTTGACCATTGTGCTACCTGCAGTAACTTTATGAGGTTGTCTTATTCTAAAAGAAATTTTCTTCATGTGAATTTATTGTAGTTGGGACTTCTGTTTCCTGGTTAATTAATGTAGTGTGCCTCGTCTGTAGTTTATGTCCAGGGAACTCTCTCTCAAGGTAGTCTTTAGGGATTCAAGTTTTCAGGCTTATAGACAGAAACTGTACTTCCATTAAGGGGTTGTATGGCAATGATTCTGTGCCAATTTGGGCAAATTGGCACACAATCAGTTTTTTATGCTTCTGTGCCCATTTGAGCAAATTGGGTGCTGAAATCTTTTATGGTTTTGCACAATATGTGCATATTTCTCTAGTAAAATGGGCATATAATCTTGTATGGTATGGATAAATTGGGCACATTTTTTTTTTTAAATAAAACATTTAAAAAAAAAGGCTAAACAAATTTACTTTAACTTCATCCCACAATAATATATATTAACATATTAATAGGGGGTGGTATATATATATCCCCATACCATTTCGAAGAAAGAGTGGGTCCCCTATCCCAATAGCACCTGCTATTGGATAATCAATCTCTCTTGCCACGGCTGTAAGAACAGAAGAACCGTACTGTCCAACCCCTTTTGATCGGAGAGAAGCTGCAAATGCTATCAGTGGTTCTTCCTTCCCATCTATAAAAGTAGCTTGTCCATCTCTAATAGGACTGGACTAAGTTCGGGCTGATCAGAGTCTTGTTTCAATGAGTTTTGGCCCATCCACCTCTAAGAGTTTCCAGCTATAGTCACTGCCATGCCCCCCCCCGGTCTTGAGATCAGATGCCCTTGCTCGACTGCTCGACTAGTGCATCGCCTTCCTAGCATCTTTTTTTATAATTTAACATGATGAGTAGTCCTTTCTTTACTCCTCGAGCTTTGCATTTGTATATATTTTCACAATAAAATTATAAACCAAGAATAGAATTTACCTACTATTGTAGTTAAAGAAGTAATGTACAAAATAAAAGAAGTTTAATAGTAATTCATAAAACAGTGTACTGTGTACCTCCTATTGTAGTTAAAGAGGAAAATTAACAACATGAATCCTGATTGGATTGAACCATCATTCCCTAGAAAGTTTCTAGGTGCTCTTCCATTTGAGCTAAGAATTTTTTGACAAAAACACATGGTAGATTTTTAAGAACCCACAAATCGAATGCAAAACTAATATTATTTAATTGATAGAATAACGAAGAACAATCATAAACTGGTTACAATGGTACTAGTCACCCCCACAACACACTGCTTCCCACAGCCTACGGCTTCCCAAACACTCATAAAAATAATTCCCCCTACTACTCACATCTTACCCCTATTTATAATCCCAAATCAACCCTAATCTCCCCTCTCTCTCCTCAATGTAGCATAATACTGCAATCCTATGGCCTTGTCATTACCGGCCCCTCAAAAATCACCTTGTCCTCAACGTGATGGAAAATTGGAATCTTGGTCTTCACGTGCTTGCCACACAACCATACTAGTTCGACATTTTTCACAACACACCTCCTTGGAATCCAACAGATTGAATATCCACATAACTCCAAGCAACCCAAATGAAGAAAAACCTTGGAAACTTCAGCTGAGTTAACGGGTACACCAGGAATAGCCAGTGGAACTGAATTCAGCTGAACAGCAGTGACATTAGGACCCATATAAAGCACAACTCCTGCTGCCCTCAGTTTCATGTAAATATATGAGTTAAGGACCTGCAGTGGATTAGCAGCACTGGTTGCCATACTGTCATTTGCAGCCCTTTCCCCTACAAGATTGAGAACGATGCATTTATTTTCTACAAATGTACACAGGAAGCGACCAAAAGTAGGCCATTCTACAAAGTCCCTTGCATAGTTGGCGGGGGAAAATGCGCTGCTTGATGCCGAAGTTGCAAAAGGATGCATTACAAAAGGAATGCGACACATAGTAATTGCTTTCAGGTGCTCGAATGGAAGCGTCTCTGTTAGCATGTGCAATGAAGTGTGCTCGTGTGCACCGAAAACAACCTCAACTTCCAACTTTTCTCCTGCTGGGCTAGGCTAGAAAATATAACCAATAGAAGGCCCATAACTTAATTTCTGATTAATTAACTTATAAGTCAACCAAGTGGGTCGTGGGTATTTTGAAGTTACTGTGCTTCTCATAACCCACTTCACTGCTTTTATAAACTGACCCACATGAAATGACCAGACCAAGGTTAGTGGTCCAACTGCTGCCCGGTTCACCCCTTTCTTCCTTCTCTCTTCTCTTGCGATCCCAACCCCAATTTCCTTATTTGCAGCTGTTGATTGTAATTTCTCCTTCCTCTTCAGAGCTGTAGACAATCGCATAAAATAATCAAAAGATTTCGCCATTAAATCTAACCGGATAACCAAATCTTGGAGATATTCCTCAATGGGAAAAAACTCATTTGGTAATCGTACCCACGTCACACCAGATTTTTGCAGGAATTCACGTTTCATCTCCCATGGTGCTGACAAGTCCCCTTCCATAGCTACCGCCATCACCCATGGTGGTTTTGCCAGAGTTCTTGCTTCCCAATCCACCTTTCTTTCAATCCGGAAAAGCCTCTGCACCCCATTCCTATGTTTCTTGTCTTTTTCCTCATTAGTGGATAACTCAGATAAAACTTCAATGACACTGTTTCAATTATCGAGGCAAGCCTGAACAACTCTGGAATTAATCATGGCTTCATCAGCAATTTCCGCCTTCGTAGATCCACTTCCTCTTCCTTGCGATTGCATGATCATTGTTTCAATATTGTGCAAACTCAAATTTTGTTTTGAGTCTTTGCCATAACCGAAGTCTATTTTCATGGCTTCTTAGAAACTCCAAGGCCTTTCTTCGAAAGCCTAATCCGGTAGGGCCGGACGGCTTTGTTTGCCCCCAAAAAAAGCAAATCGCATCCCCGCGCAATGACATTGTTTGTGCTGTGCGCCCCTTACCATTCTCGCTCAGTGTTTGCAACGGCTGGGAAGCCAGGCGTGTTTTGTTCTTCACCAGCAAGATACGACCAAAGAAGCAACGGCCCCATTTACAACTATGGGAAAGACGCTGACTGTCTGCTCCAATCGACACCCGACCCAAGTAAATTCAAACCACGATCTATCGTACACCCAATACAGTGCATCTCCTTCCAAATGTTGGAGAACCTCACTCAACCTTCTCTCCTTCTTAGTTTGGTGTTCCCAACAGAATAACAATACTTCAAGAAGCCATTCTTGCACATTGCCTTCACTAGAAAACATGGACAATCCGGTGTCTGTATATTCCCAGAGATCGTCAATGCTCTGATACCAATTTTTTAAGAACCCACAAATCAAATGCAAAACTAATATTATTTAATTGATAGAATAACGAAGAACAATGATAAACTGGTTACAATGGTGCTAGTCACCCCCACAACACACTACTGCCCACAACCTACAGCTGCCCAAACACTCATAAAAATAATCCCCCCTACTACTCACATCTTACCCCTATTTATAACCCCTAATCAACCCTAATCTCCCTTCTCTCCTTCACTATAGCATAATACTACAATCCCAGGGCCCTATCATAGATCAATCCATAGAAGTCCAAAGTACCCATTCATATGTCAAAACCTGAAAGCAAATGAAGCCAAATTATGAAAGTACAACATCAATAACTCCTGCTTGGAGGCTTGGAGGCAAATCGGTTCAAGAAGAACAAAACAAGTATAAATATTTCTATAGTCACCTGACTCACCTCAACCTCCAAGCTGTCAAAGGAATTCACAAGAACCCAATCTGCTTTATCTATATTGGAGAATTGATTCAAAACTAGCTCCATGTAAGATAAGATCCTACTACATAAACAAAAGATCGCAGTTCTTTCGGTTCAAGTGGTGGTAGCCCAGGAACTGAAACGGTACCACTCGCTTCTTCACATTGTACTTTATGTTGTCAACAACGCAAGACTGAGTGAAGAATAATTGATGTAACCCAACCAAACTCTTTGGCTACATCTAAAGCCCATGGCAAGAAATGATCATAAACAAGGAAAGTGAAAGAATAACTTGAGTCAATCTGTTTCTTTATGAGCTCAGTTAAGGTTTCTGAACCCCTTTCTCTTACACATGAGAGAAAGGTTTGCATGCTTTCAGCTTCTTAGAAACCACCATCATCAAAGCCATCTGAGATGGTTTCACTACCAATTGAACTAGTTTAGGATTCCATGGATTTGGAGATGAAAATGGTTACTGCAAGTGTGGCTTTCAGGCCTTTTGAGACTAAACGTTTGGAGAATTGGAGGGTTGGGTTTATGCGGCCTTGGCTTGGGTATGGAAGCACTAACACAGCCTGTGTGAGCTTGTTGTTGCTTCTCCATTGCCTCTCCTCCCTCTCTCACTAACTACTCGTCTTCTTTCTTTGCTGATCTATTTATATAGAGCTCAAGGTACCAGATGATCAATATCGATGTGGGTACAGCTAGAACTGAAAATTATTCATCCAAACACGTCCGTAAGTACTGAACAAATTACAAAGGGAGAGAAGCAAACAATGACATTATTTATTTGATAAACCTTCCTTTGATTCCTGATGTGAGATATTATTTCATTGCTCTCTGATTCAACCTCCAAGTAATCCACAGTGTTATGGTTTTGAGAAGCCCAATTCACATAGGAGTGCCTCTCCAGCTTAAATGCTTTCAAGGCAAATCGTTTCAGATTTGAAGTAATAAAATTGTTGAAAAAGTGACGTTTCAGATTTGAAGTAATAAAATTGTTGAAAAAGTGAAAAAAAAAAAAAAAATCTTCCAAAAGACACATAGCATGTTACAATAATTTTCTTCTTCCACTAAAAGATGAACAAATTGCGACCACAGAACACTGTAATTACAGTAACTCAATGAAAACAGAATGTACACTTGATCTACTAACGCCAAGAGTTACAAGATGTCTTGAAACTGACATTATGATTTATATTTTCTTCTTCCTCTAAAATACAAACAGATTGCAAAAGAAAGGAAGCAAAACTCTAGATACAAGAGAAAGCCATATAAATGACTGTTCTTCCCACAGTGTTGGTGGTGTTTGTTTGAAGATTGATGTAGCTCCTTACACTGCCACTATTTGGGTGTCTCTGTTAAAGATCGATGCAGACTGAGCTTTCTTTTCAAGGAGAGAGCTGTGCATTGATCTCTTCTCAAGATTGTTGCCTCGATTGATGCTAGATTTGTGCCAGAATTTGCCATTCTCAGTTACGATAAATCTCCGATTGATGAAGAAAATTTCATTTTCTGTGATTTGGGGCTGAGGAAGAGTGACCGTCGTCGCCTTCCTCACTCACAATCTGTTTAGGGCTGAGAGAATCTCGCTTTTGAATCTGGTTTTGAGTTGGTTCGGTTTGCTCTATTGGTTCAAGTGGTTCAATATATGGTGGTTCGTTTCTGGAATTAATTTTGATTCTGAGGTTAATTTGATTCTGGGGATTATTCTAGAATTAATTCTGATTCTGGGATTAATCTGTTTCTGATTTCCGATTTCTGAGATTAATCTGATTTGGTTTAATTGTGTTTGGATATGGGAAAAACTTCAAGTAAAAATACCATGACTGGAATTATTTCTTCATCCTCTCCTCATCAGTTAACTGGGAAGAAATTGGAGGCTGTATCAAATTTCCACCAGTGGAGGGCTATAATTAGAATTGTTCTTTATGGACGGGACAGATAGATCATTTGACTAAGACTGTACCTAAAGATGATGATACTTGGGCAATTGTTGATGCTCAAATACTTGGGTAGATGTTTAATTCCTTGGCCGATAATATTGTAGATTTGGTTACTCACTTACAAACTGTGAAAGAATTATGGGAGTATTTGAATGTGTTGTATTCTGGTCAGCTAGAATCTACAAATTGTCCCATGAATTTTATCGAGTAGATAGGAAAGGTAGAGATATTACCTAATATTTTGCAGATTTTAAAAGAATGTATGAAAAACTAAACTCTCTTCTACCTATCTCCTCTGATGTCAAAACTATGCAAAATCAAAGAGAGCAATTAGCTATTATGGGTTTTTTGGGAGGTCTTGGAAAGGAGTTTGAGGCAATTAGAGCACAAATTCTTGGTAGTGATCATGTACCCACTTTAGCTGACACATTTTCAAGAGTTCTTCGTGTTGCAAGGGAGAATACCAATAACTTTACAGAAAATTCAGCTTTGGCTACAATTTCCCAAGGAACTTCTAAAGGACAGGCCCCTGTGGACCAGAATATAAGACGAACTCAAGGAAATAATACTGGAAAATATTCGGGTTCACACAACTCTACTGACAGTACAGACAAGTTAAGACTTGTCATCATTGTGGTTGTCCAGGACATATTCAACTATATTGTTGGAAGCTTCATGGGAAGCCCCCATACATGGTGAATGAAATCATCACCTCTGAATCAGCGTCTACTACTAGAGTTCATCCTGAGGGTAAGACTGTAAAGATGACTGAGGAAGATTATATTCGTTTCACTCAGTTTTAGGCCACTCAACCACAATCTGCCACTGCCACCCTCGTTCAGACAGGTAATGCTATTGCTTGCCTTTCAACCACATGTCGCCCATGGATCATTGATTCAGGAGCTTCTGATCATATGACCAGGGCTACAGGTATATTTTCCTCTTTTGTTCCATCATCCTCTTTGGTTACACTTGCTGATGGCTTTCATATCAATGTTAAGGAGTGGGTACAGTTCAACTCACTCCATCCATTACCTTACCCTCAGTTCTTTACGTACCTAATTTGCGTTTTAATTTATTATCTGTTCATAAATTTTCTTCCACTAATAACTGTTTGGTGAAATTCTTTTCTGAATATTGTTTATTTCAGGATCTTACGACGAAGAAGATGCTTGGTAGAGGCCGTATGTCTAGGGGGTTGTATCTATTCGAGGAGATATCCTCTACTGCTTGTTCTAGTATTTCCATCCCCCATCAAATACATTGTCGGTTGGGGCATCCCTATTTGGAAAAACCTAAAATTGGTATATAAAAGTTTTCATTCTCTTTCTAAGTTGGACTGTGAGTCTTGCCAATTTGGAAAACTTTATCGTGTGAGTTTTCCCCCTCGTATAAATAATTGATCAAACCACCCTTTCTCTTTAGTTCATTTTGATGTGTGGGGACCCTGTCCTGTTACTTTTACTTTAGGTTATAGATACTTTGTTACATTTGTCGATGACTTTTCAAGAGTCACTTGGCTTTATTTAATGAAAAATCGTTCAAAATTATTTGACATATTTTGCAATTTTGTTATTGAAACTCGTACTCAATTTGGTGTTCCTATTCGTACTTTTTGTAGTGATAATGCCAAAGAATGTTTCTCTGATTCTTTTTGTAAATTTATGGCTTCTAATGGGATTCTTCACCATCCTCCTGTGTCGATACTCAACAAAATGGGGTTGTAGAAAGATAAAATAGACACTTATTGGGGTCACCCATTCTCTTTTACTTGAGATGAAGGTTCCTAAATCCTTTTGGGCTGATGCAGTTTCAACTACTTGTTATCTTATTAACAGGATGCCTTCATCTGTCCTAAAAGGCGGCATTCGTTATTCTCTCGTTATTTCCTTCATCTCCCTTATTTACTTTGCCTCCCGCGTATTTGGTTGTGTATGTTACATTCGTAATCATCGCCTAGGGATCTCTAAACTTGATCCTCGTGCACTAAAGTGTATGTTTGTGGGGTACTCTCGCACTCAAAAGGGATATCGTTGTTATTCTTCCGACTTACGAAGATATTTTGTTACTGCAGATGTGTCATTTTTTGAGTCCACTCCTTTTTCTACTGAATCTCATAGTTTAACTGACCTAAATGATGATCTATGTATTCTTCAAAGTGTGTTTCCACAAGGTACAGTTCCTTCACCTCCACCTCCACTAGACATCACCTAAGTGTACACACGCCGTCCGAAACCACCGCCTCCCCCCCTCGCACCTACGGTCTCTACCTCTGTGCCGACTTCGTTTGCTGATCCTATAGACATCCCTGCCAAATCTAACCTTGATATTCCCATTGCTCTTCGGAAAGGTACTCGTTCTTGTGTTCAGTATCCCATCTCTAATTTTATTCCATATTCTACTTTATCACTTGGGTTCTCTACTTCTCTATCTACTATAGAGACTTATCCTATTCCTAAGAATATTCTTGAAGCCTTATCTAATCCTGGGTGGGTCAGTGCAATGAACGAAGAATTACAAGCCTTAGAAGACAATCAGACTTGGGATCTTGTGCATGTACCCTCAGGAAAGACAGCTATTGGTTGTAGGTGGATATTCACTGTGAAAGTTAATCCTGAGGGTTTTTTAGCTCACCTGAAAGCTCGGTCTCGTTGCAAAGGGCTATTCTCAAGTTTATGGCGTAGATTATGTTGATACTTTTTCGCATATTGCCAAGCTTGCTTCCATCCGCATTTTAATCTCTCTTACCGCTAGCTACTAGTGGCCCTTGTTTCAGTTGGATGTGAAGAATGCCTTCCTTCATGGAGATCTGCATGAGGAAGTGTATATGGAGCAACCACTTGGGTTTGTTGCTTAGGGGGAGAAGAATAAGGTTTGTCGCCTCCGCAAATCATTATATGGTCTTAAGCAGTCACCTCGAGCATGGTTTGGACGATTCACTACTATTGTAATAGAATTTGGGATGACTCGTTGTGAAAGTGATCACTCTGTATTCTTTAAAAACTCTGATGTAGGCAAAATCTTTCCTGTAGTTTATGTTGATGATATTTTCATTACAGGAGATGACACTTCAGGAATTGATTGGTTAAAGGCCTATTTTTACAAGAGAAATTTCAGACCAATGACTTGGGCAAGTTAAAGTATTTTCTAGGAGTTGAAGTTGTCCAATCAACAAAGGGCATCTTCTTATCTCAACGGAAGTATGTACTGGATTTTCTTTCTGAAACAGGAATGTTGGGATCAAAACTAATAGACACTCCCATGGAATGTAACTTAAAGTTAATGCCAGAAGATGGAACCATTCTTGATGATCCAGAGAAGTACAACAGGCTTGTTGGGAAGCTGAATTATCTAACTGTGACTAGACCTGACATTGCCTTTCCTATCAGTGTTGTGAGTCAATTTTTGTTTGCCCCATGAACATCACACTGGGATGCAGTTATACGAATTCTGAGGTATCTTAAGAAAGCACCAGGATGCGGACTTCTTTACACTAATCATGGACATAGGAAATGTTGAAGGATTCTCTGATGCTGATTGGGCTGGATCACCTATTGATAGAAGATCAACTACAAGCTACTGCACATTCGTTGGAGGAAATCTTGTATCATGGAAGAGTAAGAAACAAACTATGGTAGCAAGATTAAGCGCAGAATCTGAGTATCGTGCTATGGCACAGGTAACATGCGAGATGGTATTGGATAAAACAATTACTCCAGGAATTAGGAATTATTGATGACACACCAATGAAGTTATGGTGTGATAATCAAGCGGCAGTTCATATAGCATCAAATCCAGTTTTTCATGAATGTACCAAACATATTGAAGTTGATTGCCACTTTGTTCGTGAGAAGTTACTACAAGGCATAATATCCCCCAAGCATGTGAGGACTGGAGAACGACTAGCAGATTTGTTCACCAAAGCTCTAGGGAATACAATGGTTACCTATATTTGTAACAAGCTGGGTATGAGTAATATATATGCTCCAGCTTGAGGGGGGGAGTGTTAGGAAAGGGCAATATGGGAAAGTACAGATCCATTGAGAATTAGTGCCTTGCGCTAACTCTCGATAGGAAAAAGATGCGGTAATTAAGTGTTTTATACCAATCAAAATTGGTTGATGCTTTCCTATATAGAATAGACTTGTAAATTAGCCTATATATAGTGAAGTTATTTTGAGGAGTGCTCATGAGTTCTATACGAGCCTCCACAACAAAGTCACTACTTCCATCTTCTCCTCTCTCTCATTAGTCACCTTATTCTTTCCCAAACTAACTTTAACCAATAAAGCTGATCAAGCAGCAGTAAATTGTCTTATAGGACAAAGTCTTGTTCACCAGGGAATTTTTTTTTATGGACCACCACTAACCCTCAAATAAGGCAGGAGCAAATTAAATCAGGAGAAAATTACTGAACCATCTTGGAATCTTAGAATTACAATCCACTATAATATTTAGCAGTGGCACCCACGATAATACTTAGAAACTGAGTAGAATCAGACCAACAAGGCAGAGAATACCTCAGAAGAAGTGCAGTAACAGTTGTTGCAGTAGCAGATAATATCAGATATGTTTACGAAAAAAGAAAAACAACAGCCACTATAAGTGAAAATTGGATTAAATTCATAGTTAATAAAAAAACATCCCTAAGGTCCCGCTAGTGCAGACTGATCTTTAGAAGAAAATAAACATCTTGCGTTGTACCTCGAACCATGGCAGCAAACTTCCGCTAGATTTTTAACTCTAATAGATCTCGATATTAAGGAAAAGTAGTCCTCTAGGTCTTTGTTAGAAGTATTAGATAAAGAGAAGGCTAAACTTGATTCTAAATAAACAACAGAAGTAGTAGTAAAGCAAGACGGAGCAGCATAAGTTTTCGGAACAGAGAAATTCAATGAAACAGGGGTACTACTGTACTAGTATACGACTTACAGTAGAACTTATAGCACAAACAATGGAAGGCAATACTTAGGTCTTGCAATCTGAATTATGGACATATCTTCGCCAGAATCAAGAGGAATCCCAGAACATCAGTATAGTGCAGATCGAATTTCAGATTTGCACAAAAAGCAGGGTAGTAGCAACCTCAATTGAATCAAATAGGTAGACATATCTCTAGAAAGCTTGGGCCTTTTGTAGTATTAATACAAAGATACTTGGTGCTTCAAAAGTTAAAGGACAGCCATTCACAATTATTGCAACGAAGGTTGGGGCTGCCCTAGATAAAAAAAGGAAAAAAGAAGGGGAAAAAAAAATCTGGGCAGCCAAAAGAGAGAAAACAGTCCCTAGGTTGATTAAACTTGCTCTGATGCCATGTTAGAAAATAAACTTTAATCAACCAAAACAGTGTAATAACAAGAAGAACTAAGAAGAAAAAAAAAAGAAGAGAAGAGAAGAAGAAAGAAGAAAAATTGATAGGAATCACATAGGCCTACGATTCTAGGTTTTTTCACTCCTAGAATTGCAGCCTTTTATTTATAGATATCAATAATCAAGATTACAACTTTAGAAGCAAGCCATCTTGCCCTCTAAAAAAGGAAATAAAAAAGTACAACTTATGGACATAATTTTCTAGTAAAACTAACTCATAAAATCTGTCCAAAATAGAAAGTACTAAAAAAGGAAAGTTATGAAATTAGTAACTAATAGAAAATAGAAACTATGCTTTCTTGAAACTACCAAAACTTGTGTAGCAAGATTCCTACATTAGAAAGAATAGCATATCTAAAAAGGAAACATGGAATAATGGGAACATTGTTCATGTTACTGTTCATGTGAACAGTAAAAGCCCAAACTTCAACATATATAATTTACAAAATATTTTTTTAATAACAGAAAAATAAATTAAAAAAATACTAGGAAGAACCAAAAATAATTTTTGACATCACAAATTCTTTGGTCAACACTCTAGGCTAGACATACTTTAATTTGAAATTAATCTAAGTTAATTTGAGCCATAAACAAAACAAAAATAAAAAATACAGAAGTTTGTTAACTCACCTTCTTTGATTCTCAAAATCTCAACAATGGAGGAGAAAGATTGAAGAAGGAATGCAAAGGAGTTGTTAAAATGAGGTGAAAAGAGGGTTGAATGTAAGAGAAATGGGGAAAAAGGGGTTTAGGGTCGAAAATTAGCCTTGCACTTTCGGTCGAAATTAGCGGAACCTGTGATATTTCGCTGGTTCCGCTCAAAACAGGTTAATTTATAACCTGTGAGTGCAATGTTTCAAAATGGTACGAAATTTCATGTCGTTTCAATCGAAATTTCATATGGTTTCAGTCGAAACCTGTAACTTTTCCAAAATAATTGAAATTTCATTTTGTTTTTCAAAAATGCAGGCATTTTGGTCTAAGTTTCTACAATTTCGACCAAAATTTCTTCTATGATATCAATCCCTGTCCCCTAAATTTCAAAGCTTGGTTTCCTCCTTGGCCTTTACTTCTATTCCCAACACATGGCATAAATTATTGTCTCACTCAAACTGGAATGTAGTAGTGGATGAAGAAATGCAAGCTCTAAATAAATAAATAAAAGTGTGGAACTGGTGTCTTTGCCTTCAAGAAATAGGACTGTTGTGTGCAAATAGGTGTTTATTGTTAAATACAAGGCAGACGGGTCCGTGGAGAGATACAAGGTAAGGTTGGTGGCCAAGGGTTTCACTTAAACTTATGGGATTGAGTTCCAAGGAACATTTGCTCCAATTGCCAAGATGAATACAATTTGAGCTGTCCTTTCATGTGCAGTAAATGAGGATGGGACCTACAACAACTAGATGTGAAGAATGCTTTCCTCCTGAGAGAACTTCAAGCGAAGGTATATATGGATGTGCCACTTGGGTATGCTGCCACTGAGACTCATGGGAAAGAGTGCAAGCTGAAGAGAGCTTTGTATGGGCTGAAGTAGTCTCCTAGGGCTTGATTTTGGGAGATTCCATAAAGCGATGATTTCCAATGGCTACAAGTATAATAATGCAGATTATACCCTATTCATCAAGAAAGAAAGTTCCCATACCATTATACTTCTAGTCTTTGTGGATGATATTGTGATCACAGAGAGCATTGTGAAGGAGATTCAGCCTTGAAGGAATTTTGGGAACTTAGGGCTGGAGTTGGCATATTCAGCTTGTGGTGTTTTCCTCTATCAAAGGAAGTATACTCTGAACCTATTGGAAGAAACTGGAATTTTAGGGTTTAAGCCAGCGGAGACTCCTATTGAGGAGTCTAATCTAAACTTGAAGGCTAAAGGAGGAGAACCGATGGACAAGACAAATCTGTCAAAATTTGGTGGAGAAGTTGATCTACTTATCTCATAATAGACTAGACATAACATTTGCAATTAGTCTAGTTAGTTAATATATGCATGATCCTTACTCCTCACACTTAGATGCAATGTACAGGATCTTGAGGTACTTGAAGGCTACTCCAAGAAGTAGATTCTAATTTCAGCTCATAGTAACTTAAAAATCGAGGCATGCACAAATGCAAACTGGGCAGGGTGTCTGGATTGTAAGAGTTATCCCTCTAGATATTGTATATATGTGGGAGGTAACCTGGTGGCCTGGAGAAGCAAGAAACAAGCAGTGGTTGCAAGTCCCGTATAGAAGCTGAGTTTAGGGCAATTGCTCAAAGTATTTATGAGGTAAGGGCTGCTCCAAGAGCTTGGATCAGATTTAGATATTCTTATATATCTTAATTCAAATAGCAAATCAGCAATCAACATAGTTCATGACTCAGTATAGCATGACAGGACCAAGTATGTGGAGATTGACAGACACTTCATCAAAGAAAAGATTTAGGCTAGACTTATTAGTGTCACTTTTGTTACCTCTGACAATCAGCGGGCTGATGTTCTTACAAACAGCTTGATTATAAGGATCAATAGTATCATTGGCAAGTTGGGCATGATAAATATCTATGCTCCAACTTGAGGGGGAGTGTTGCAAGGCAGCAATAGTGTTAATATTAGTTATTTCATTAAGGGTACAATTTTTATGTTAGGTTCTTCTATTATTCTCTGTGTAATATTTTGACATTGGAAAGATCTCTTCTATTTTTAGGTAGTTCCTAATATAAATAAAGGACCTGCTATGTCTTTTTGACACAAGTCAGGATTTTCTCAAACCTTTCAACACAATTGCTACTTGATCTTCAGACCACACCAAAATATAATAGAGGTTCGCCACTTTCCAAACTCTCTTTGCTAAAAAGCTTGTCAATCTCTTCATTTTTACTCCTGTCATGTTGTATTGGATTATTGGCTATGCTTATAGTAGCTTTATGGTCTCAATAAAGCATAATAGTAAGGGATATTGGCAGACCAAGATCTTCAAGTAGACCACATAGCCATAATGGTTAACAAACCCCTTGAGCCATGCTCGGAATTGGCTCAAGTACTAGATCTTGCGAAAACATTCTGCTTTTGCCTGCGCGAAGTGACCATATCTCCACTGACGAAAGTACACTATTCTGACGTGGACTTTTAATCATATGAGCACTCCTAGGCATCAATGTGGGCTTCAATATGAAGATGATCACGTGGGGACAGCAACACCCTTGCCTGGAGTTGATTTCAAATAATGAAGAATTTGAAAAATGGTAGGCTTGTGATTGGAATGTGCATCATGCATGAACTCACAATCTTAACTGCAGCAGCTTTGTCTGGTTGTGTATGAGATAGGTTGATTAGCTTTCCACCAGTCCTTGATATCAACCTTTATGAACGGGTTCCCCTTCTTTGTCCTTGAGTGGAGTAGCAACTTCCAGAGGAGTATCACGTGGGTGACAGCCTAGTAAGTCTGTTTTAGATAACAAGTCTAGGACATACTTTCTTCAGGATAGAAATATTCCTTTACCAGAACAAGCAACTTCAATCCCTTGGAAGTACTATACTTTCCTAGATGATTTATTTCAAACTCTTGACTCAAGATAGTTTACAGTTTCAATATATCTTCCCATCAGTGCCTATCACAAGTATATCACCAACACAGGCAATTAAAATAGTTACCTTGGGACCTTTCCTTTCAAAGAGTACGGTATGGGCAATGTTTCGTTCCTCCTATTCTCATTCACATGAAGATGAAATTGAGGGTATTTACCCAAGTATTGTTAATATTCTAGTATTTATAGTTAAAAAGCTAATGAGTACAGTAGGGTAGGCAGGTTACACACCTAAGACACATAGATTAATTGTCTCCTGTTGTATCAAAATTTTGGTAACTCTAACCTGCCAAACTCTTGTCAGCGTCAGGTGACAGGTTGATGGGTTGTGTTAAGGTTTACAGGAGATAACCCTTTTGTAAATATGAGTCATGCTGTCTTTTGTCAGATATATCTTATGCCATCAACTTAAACCACTGACTGTACATCGTTTTTATGTCGTATCAGGATTGTCACTTGTCTTAAAATTGACATATAGTATTTTGCTTCATATAGGCTTGGTTATGTCCTTCTGAGAGATTCAGCAGTAACAAAAGATTAACCCTATCTTTGAATTACTTTGTGTAACTTACCTAAAACGTATGCATTCATTGGAAACCATGCTATGCCTTTTTCTGTTAACCTTGCTGCTGGCCTACTTCTGTTTTCGTACAAACTAAGAATCCATTCCTGGGATATGCCTTACGAATCTAAGATATTCCATTTGTGATCTGCTTGCAGTATTATGAAGAAATGACACGTGCTGCAGTTCAAGTAACAAAGCATATTTACATGGCACTCATATATGCGTATGTTAATTGTGGACAGTATGAGAAGGCAAAACAGGTATTTCTTTCTGATAAGGTGATGAATCATTTATGTAACTGATCATACTTATGAGCATTCTGTAGAAATATATACTAATAAAGATGAGAAAAATTCCTCCATTTGTAACAATAAAAGCCCAAGTAATCCATCCAACTGGTTTTCTTTGTATCTTATTTTTTTGTTTTGAAATAAAGTGTCTATGTTACCTGAAGTTCTCATTATAGATTAGCCTCACCAAAGGCTGCTTCTCTATTCCTTTTCCATTTATGTTGGCGGTTAGTGTGATAGCACATTAAATGTCTCTAGGAGCAGGTCGTGGAATGCATGCTAGTGCATGGTGATAGAATATTGCATTGCAGTGGTACTTAGGCTGAAGTATGCTTACAAGCACCCATGATATGATCCTGCACTGCTTCTGAAGGTTCCCTTTTTCCTGGACATGGATATTTCTTCTAGAAAATCTTACTTTAAAAACTTTGTAGACACTAGCTTTATTGATTTCTGCTTGTTTGAAATACTATCTCATGATTGCGAAGGAAATGACATGCATTTAAAAGAAGTTGGCACAAGTAGACCAAGAAATGAAGATGCACTAAAAGAAGTTTGCTCTATCATGCCTATGGCTTACCATGGTTGATTTAAGAATGTAGTGGACATGATTGTTCATAAGAAACATCGTCTTGGATCAAGGCTCCTCCACATTTGAAACATTGCATTGAGATGTAGCTCTAGGTAACTTGGTTAGAACTTGTGGAGTAGTCAGATCAGCAACAGGAAGACCTTTTATAGCATTTGCAGGAAAGAGGGAGGAGCTAGTGGTATTGCCTTTGGAAATGCAAGCTATCTTTAGAGGTTTGAAAGTCTTTTTTCAAGAAGGCATTGGAAATATTTCTGTTAGATCAAACTTGAGAGAGAAAATAGATATAATCAAGGGAGAATGCCCAAGGGCCATGGAAAGTGCTGGCTATGAAAGTAAAAAAATGCAACCAACTGGCACTATGAGAAGGAATTTCAGGCATGTTTGGAGAGAATGAAACCAACTGGCAGACTGGTAGAAATCCAGCTAGGACAAACTCAGATGCAATGGGAACCTCATGAGTTTCCTGGACAGCTTTAGGAGTTTAATCAAGAAAGATATGGAAACACTTGTTCATTGCAGACAGTAACTGTGCTTATTTTCCTATTTGTGATAGTGGTTAACTGGTTATTGGATACTTCCTCAGAGGATGCCTTTGGCGTAATTTTCACTAGAATAAAACTGTCTACTTATGTGTAACTGTCTGGGAATAAGAGTTGATGTGACTACTTTGATTCATAAGACAGAAAATCTAGGAAATTTCTCTAGAGTTCGAACTCATAAAAGTTACTATACCAGTTTTGTCCAATTCCAGAACTGGTATTTTTCCTATCGTTTAATGATTTTCACAACTATTCTAATTTTCAAAAGATAAAATAAATAGTTATAGGGTGGAAAAGATATTTTGACACCATGAGGCTTTAGATCGACCATGGTATCCAACATATATTTGTTTCAACATTATACAATTCACATCATATACTTTCTTTTCATCATGATTGTCAAAGTGTTTGCCTATGCGGCCACCTAGGCCCATTTTTCAGTCAAGGCGACGGCTTGTTGCCTTGGTTTTCATTTCCCTCTTTTGCCTCGCCTCGCCTCGCCTTGTCACCTTAACAACCATATTTTAAATTAATTATGTGGGAAACTAGATTTTTTTTTTTAACAAGAAAAAAAATAAAAATAAAACATATTATGAAAAGAAAACTCAACAAGATGAGTTTGTAGCTTCCTACGATATTCAATATACATTAATTTCAATGTCATTTAACAACTGTTTTACATTTTCCAATAGTGTAGAGAAAAATAGTTTGCCTCAAACTAAGGAAGAGAATTCAACCTCAATTTTGGGAGCTTCAATCCACTATAATCATGAGTTTGCCTGTGTTCTTGTCGAGTACTCCCCTTGATTTGAGGTACCTGTTTGCTTAAAGCTCTTCAAATATGAGCTGTTGTACTGTTCTCTATTGAAACCAGACAACACTAATGCTTGGATAAAATCTTGGTCGAGATTTTTACCAAGATGGCAAGACTTAGTTGTATATAGTTTTTTGTTGGATATAATTTTTAACTACCAGCCCCCTCGATATACCAAAATCTTGATTTTCAATTGAAATGTTATGTAAATTCTTTTTGACCTCCCATCTCATTTCGGTGGGGTTAAAATATCCAAAATTTCCTGAGATTTTGGCAAAATCCTGTGAAATTCTTACATGGCTGTTACTGCTAAAAGAGTTACAGTAGGATCTTTGTGTGTTCCTATGGTATCTAATAGTAGGTTTGCAATTAACAAAGCTCATAACTCTGTCCAGCGTGATAGGAAAAGCATGTGGAAATTGATTGGCATTCATCAATGAGAAGTTTGAACAGGGCCTTACCTATATCAGATGTTCCTTCTAGTGGTCAACTAGCAAACATCTTTACTAAAGGGCTTAGTACCAAAAGATTAAACTCTAATATTGGCTAGATGGACATGGGTTATGTACTTGCACCAACTTGAAGGGGAGCCTTGTAATATGGTTACAAGGGTAGAATTGTCCAAATGTTAATTTTCTTTGTTTACTCCCACATTGGATTGTCCTTTACTTTCGTGTACTCATTCTGTATTGTAAATAAAGGTGGTCTGTGTCATATTGACATACGCTCAACATTAGCTTCTAATAAGCATGTTGATACTTGCTTCCCAAAGGATTCACAGGACATGCTTCTCCAGGAAGTGATAAAAACTTGAGCATTTATGCTTCCAAAAGCAACCACACGACATGCTTCTCCAGGAAGTGTTAAAAACTTGGGCATTTACCTAATTGTTAATAAAATTTAGGGATAATTACTATTGCCCTCTTATACTTTGGTTTTATTACTAATCAAACCCTCTTCTTTGTGAAATTACTATTGCCCCCCTCATTTCTAACGGTGTTAAGTGGCTGTTAAAATCAAATATGAAATGTCTATTTTGCCCTTAGAATTAAGAAGTAAAAAATATTGCATTACCCTCATTTATAGAAACTATATTGAATGTCAATTATATCTTTAAAATCTTATATTTTAGAATTAGTTTTGGATTTGGTGGGACCACATACTTATGGTTGTTAAAACTTTTACATTCCACTTAAAATTTTCATTATCACCATGATGGAAATTTTACAAACAAATTAGCATATAAGATGCTAATTGATAGAAAATTTGGTAATATATATTATGGTCAGCATATATTAGGTGATTTTCAATTTCCAACTTTGAATTAAAATTGATATTTATTAATATTTTAGTTTCCATTTTAAGTTTTATTTAATTACATTCCTTTATTTGGTGATTTCTTTTTAGAGAAGAAAAATCACATCTTTCCTTTATTCAGTGGTTTATTTTTAAAAAGAAAAGTGAATTTAAAGTTAATTTTTTCCCATAGTTAATTAAGGGTAGTATTATAACTTGACAAAAGAGTAAATAAGTAAAAAGATAATTGCGGGGTTATTTTTGGAATTTTTAATAAATATATAGATGCCACATCATCAGTAAACTAACGGAGTTTAACGGTAGGGGGCATTAGTAATTGTAGACAAAGTTAAAGGTTGGATTAGCAGTTTTAAAAAGTACAGGGGATAAAGTAGTAATAAAATCAAAGTACAAGGGGGCAACAATAATTATCCCTAAAATTTATGCAGCTTGTTCTGACGTGGAGAAGTTAAATAGGCAAAAGCATGTATGCAACATGCTTACAAGTTTGGCGGTCTGCATTGGTAAACATCCATTATTACTTATAAGCATGTTTTTATGTGCTTTCCAAAGTGGCCACAGAATCCACTTCTCCAGAACATTCACCTTATTATTAATAAAATCATAAGTAGCTGGTTTTAACATGGATGGGAGATTGGCAAAAGCATGCAACGCACAAGTCTTTATTTATTTCTTTGACATTGTTTCCTAGAGGGTAGTTGATGTTCCCCTCCAATGAATGAGCGCTTTTTGTCCTTTTTTGGGTGCAAATGCCACTAATTCACTTGGAAAAAGAAAATATATGTGGTTCAACTATCATAGTCATTTGGTTTTGTTTGTGATAGTCTGTTGCTGCCCCCCACCCCCCTTCTCTTCTTTTTTCTTTTGTTCCCTGAAGGCAGGAATCATGTTGTTCTCGAAATCTTCGCTTTGATTGCTTTAGTCAACACTATGGAAATTACCTAAGTTCAATATATATTTGTTTCCTTCTCTGGTGATAGGTGGTATCGGAGCAAGGGATTCCAGCGAAGAACATAAATGAAATTAAGAGTGCGTTGATATCAGCTCTTGCTTTATCTGGGCAAACAGCAGATGCACTTAAAATATATGAAGAAATAAAGCAAGCTGGTTCTAATGTGGAGCCCAAGGCCATTTTAAACCTCATTGTAACAAGAATATCATTTTATCATTCGTATTATTACTACTATTTTATACTTTAAAAAAAAAAAAAAAAAATTCTGATGAATTTTAATTTCTTTCTACTGGCTCAATATTAATGCTTTTATATTCTGCTCTTTCTCCCCTTCGGTAGGAACATATTCAAACTGAAGGGGAATTGAACAAACTGATTGAGCTGCTGGGGGAATTGAATGACCTCATCAGTTGGCTTGATGCGTGCAGCAGAGTTATTCAGTATTGCGTCCGAAACAAGCATCTAAGGTGCATTGAAGCCAAATTCCCTGCTTTACTGCATACTTTCTTTTTTTGTCCTCTCATTCTTCTTACACTTGTTATTTGGTTTAGTTCTGCTGTTAACTTACTCAAGCAATTAAAGGATAAAGATGAATTGGCTACTGATGCTGCATTAGATCAGGTTTCTCTCTTCCCTTGGTTTATTGCATGTAAGCGTCTTATTAGTAATCAACTGGGTTTATTGAATAGCTCAATTGGTTGATGCCCTTACTAAAATGATAGATGCACACATTGAAGTCTTATCTTAGCAGCCTGAGTTGAAAGAATCAACACTAACTAGTTATTTATGTTTAATTCTCTCTTATTAGTCCTAGCCTACACTACAGATGTTTTTATTACTTTTCCGTGCATGTGCTCAGTCAACTGTTAGTAATCCCTCAACAGAAGATAGAACTTCATAAATTATTGAATGTTTAAGTACTGTGATTCTTGTTGGTAATGAAAGTTTATAGGTTCCTGTCGTAAGCTTCAAAAATTATTACTCAGATAATCATATGCTTTATTTACAGCCCCCAGCAGGGTATGTATAGTTTACAATCAGAGGTTAACCTACTCTGAGTAGGAAAAAGAATACAAGCTTGAGGATGAATACGAAAACTAGTCTAAAACAGGATAGGAAACTGAACTACTCAGAAAACAATTCAAACAAGAAGTCCTAAAGCGAATAGGACGGGTTTATCCCTCTCCTTATCTAGTGCTAGCGCTAGCTAACAACGTAACAAGAGGGGCTATTTTGTCTTCTTAACGCTCCCCCCTCAAGTTGGGCATAGATATAACACATGCCCAACTTGGTCAAATTAAATGAAATATATGTCCAGGGGACTCAACCCGCTCAAAATATAATGAAATATATGTCCAGCTAACCTTTTGGTGAAGTCAGCTGCTACCTATTCTTCAGACATCATAAATGGCATATAGATTATGTCGTTTTCCAAATTCTCTTTGATAATTTCTTTGTCGAACTCTACCTGCTTTGTCCTGTTATGTTGCACTGGATTATGGGCAAATCTTATAGCTGCTTTGTTTTCACAATCATGCATCATTAGAAGGTCTACCAGCACAACCAATTTTTCTAGTAGACCATGTAACCTTAATAATTCACGGAGCTCTTGAGCCACAGGTTGAAATTCTTCTTTAGCACTAGATCTTGCAACAACGTTCTGCTTTTTGCTAGGCCAAGTAACCAGATTCCTGCCTATAAAAATATGATATCCTGGGTTGGACTTTCGACCATGTGAACTTCCCCAGTCTACTCCAATGTAGGCCTCAATATGGAGATGGTTATGTGGGGATGGAAGAACACCCTTGCCTGGAGTTGAGTTCAGATTATGAAGAATTCGGAAGATGGTTGACATGTGATTGGGTGAATCATGCATGAATTGACTCACTATACTAACTGCTGTGACAATAGCGTGTCATGTATCAGATATGTAGTTTACTTTCGGAGATAATTGACTTTATCAATAAGTTCCCCTTCTTTGTCCTTGAGTTGAGTAGGAACTTCAGGAGGAGCATCTCTTGGATGACAGTCCAATGAGCCTGTTTCAGATGACAAGTCTAGGACATACTTTCTTTAGGATAGAAATATGTCTTTAGCTAAATGAACAATTTTGAATCCCTAGAAAGTACCTTAGTGTTCTGAGATCCTTTATATCTCATGAGTTGGGAACTTTTTCAATTTCAATACTTCTTTACCATCAATGCCTGTCATAGACACATACTATATTATCAATGTAGACAATTATAATTGTAACCTGGGGACCTGTCCTTTTAATAAAGCAGGTGTGATCAGCATTACCTTGCTTGTATCCTACTGACACCATCGCCTTATGGAATCTACCAAACCATGCTCGAGGTGATTGCTTTAGCCCATATGGTAGACGTCAGAGTTTGCATACTTTTTTTGGTCATGTCATCAAAAACCAAGAAGAATTTCCATGTAGACTTCTTCTAGTTCCCCATGTAAAAAGGCATTCTTCACATCTAACTGTTTTTTTTTTTTTTTTATCTCATCCCAAGTTAACAACACATGCAACTAATACTCTGACATTGTGTTCAGCTTCACAACAAGTACAAAAGTCTCCTAAAAGTCAATTTCAAAATTCTCTATGAATCCTTTGGTAACCAGTCTTGCTTTGTATTGATTGACAGATCTATCACTATTTGGCTTCACAACGAACACTCACCTGCAACCAACGGTCTCTTGCCCAGAGGAAGAATGACAAGCTCTTGACTTGTCGTTAACCTCAAGGTAACGACCTCAAGGAGTGGTGCAGTAGTAGTTATGTAAACCCAAATTTCAGGGTTTGAGACTTTGAAATTAAACCCTAGAATTGGGTCACACCTTGATCCTCTTTTTATGAACCAGCAGTCTTCTAGAGTTATAGAAATTGTAATTGAAGAGCTTTTTAGGTTGGCAAAGGTTAGGGTTTGGTCTTGGAGGTTTCGGCCAGGTTGAGGGTTGGCAAAGCCGTACGAAGGTCCCATCAAAAGTAACTACAAGAGAAATGATTAGACAAACCGAATTCTATCTGGCTACATGGGAGGTCTCAAAATAATCAACATCATAGGTTTGAGCGTATCCTTGGCAACCAAATGGGCTTTGAGCAAGGAAACCGTCAGACTGATACGTGATAGTAACCACCCAACAACACTTAGTCACATCCTTATGAGGGAACAGATCAACCAAACTCCACATGTTTCATGAGTTTAAAGCATCCATTTCCACATCCATGACAGCCTTCCAATCCAGGTATTGGGGGGCCACCAAGAGATGAAAAGGTATAATACAAGTGGAAAGAGACATAGCAAGACTGATCGTACGAGATGGAAGATGAGATAAGGTAATAAAACGGCTAATAGGATGAACAACATTAGAACAAATTGTGCAAGAATGTTTACCTTTACAAAGATCCACATGTAAGTCATCTAGAGGCAAAGGGGCAGGAGTGTCATTTGAAGAAGACAATGGTACAAGGGGCAGTGAACGGAGGGGTTGTATGTGGTGGATGTGCAATGGCCAATGTATGTCGCCGTTGATATACCTCTAAATGAGGAGATGTTGGAATAAATATTAAGGGGGGAATTAGGGGTAAAGAGGTCATCTGGAGGTTCTGTAGAGCGAATAAAGAACGGTGTGTCCCAAAGAAGGTTACATCAGCACTAATGAAGTGTTTATGGGTAAAAGGATCATAACTTTCCGTTTTATGTGCAGGAATATCCTAAGAAAGCACATTTGGTAGATTGAGGGGAAAGTTTGTCAGCAAAAGATGTAGATTATTGACAAAGCAAGCACGACCGAAAACTCTAGGTTGTAAGGGGAGTGGGGATAAGATTAGAAAGCCCTAAAAAAAGGTTTATTAGAAAGTACTGTAGAAGGCATTTTGTTAATGAGGTAATATGCAGTCAAAACAGCATCACACCAATATTGTTTGGAAACATGGGGAACATAGGGGCCCATGTAACCTTAAGGTGGTTTTCGTTTCTTCTTCCTTCTTCTTCTTGTTATTTTTTCTTTCTTTCTCCATAGCAACACCATTTTGCTAAGGGGTTAAGTACAACTAGTTTGGTGAATTATTCCATTGGCATCGCAAAAACTAGAAATGTCATGTTGAACATATTCTAAGCATTGTTAGAACGAAACATTTGAAGCACAGAAAATTGAGTTTTTATTTCACTCACAAAGGTATAAAAAGTAGGCAATAAATGTGTTGTGTTTTTTAACAAATACAACCAATCAAGACAAAAATAGTCATCGGCAAAAGCGACAAGATACTAAGAACCATGCCTATTAAAAACACAACAAGGACCCCGACATATCTTAATGAACTAATTCAAATATAAATGAACTACGATTAACAGAGCGAGTGGGATAGGAAACATGGTGGTGCTTGCCTAACTCACATGCTTCGCAATTAAGTAAAGAGACAAGCTTAAAAGAAGGAAATGACAACTGTAAACATATAAGGGATAAATTCCTAGCCTTCAGTGCCACTGAAAGGGTGAAACAGTTCCAATAGAAACAATAGCAGCAGAGCACGTGGAGGCTGCATAGTCCTAGTAGTATAGTCCATCCTTCTGATACTCTTCACCAATCCTACTCCTCTTTTGAAGGTCCTGAAAAGCATAAGATGTAGGAGTAGAAGTTACGGATCAATTTAGGACTTTTGTTGGTTGACTAATAGATAATAAGTTGAAAGGAAATTGATCAACATGTAAGGCTGATGACACAGTAAGTGAAGGGGTAGGAGATACTTTATTGTTCCGTATATGGTTGTGGAAGAACCATTGGCAACAATCAAGGAAAAATTTTCAGTCGAAACTAGAATTTCGACCTTGAAAAAGGCTGAAATTTCGATGTTTTGGTCGAAATTTCAGCCAAAATTGGTGAGTTTTTTTTTTTTTTTTTCCTTCTGGAAATTTGAACTTCAATTTCAGGCATCATATGGACTCAAAATGATTTTGATTCTTTCATACTACCTATTTCAAGCATAATAAACACTATAGAACTACTAGTTTACCAAAAAACCCATTGAAAAGGTAACATTCAAGTATATACTACATATGAGAAGAAGCGAGAATTGTACCAATTACAAGTCTACTCTATTCCATGTCTCCTTCTTCTGTCTACACCCCATACAAATGACAATACAAGTCCCATGATGTTTGCCCCATATAGTTGTCAACGTAGTCGGCAACTGTAGCTCTGTACATGGCCTCATCCATATGCCTAAGATTTCCTGGTGGGAAGTTCTGATTCTCTGGATAAGCAACTGGCTCAACTGCATATGGAAAGGTTGTGGTGGCTGTGGTATAAAGTGGAAGATCTGCTCAACAAATGAAGTAACACTCTGGTTGTCAGCATAAGGTCCATACTGACAATAAGGTTCCAACATAAGTGACAGTGGGAGGGACGCCATAGCCTCTATAAGCTCCATAACCATAAGGCTCCACTAGTGGCTGACCCTAAGTTTGATAGCCAAGAGGGAGACCATATGGTCCATAACCATAAGCTCCATAAGTCAACCCAGTAGAACCAATACTCTCCACAGCAAATTTATTCTTATTTGTCCAAGATGGAGCTTTCTTTGTGTATATCCAACTTGAGGGGGAGTATGACAGATAATGAGATGATATGATGTAACACGATTGGGGGAGTCCCCCTATCGTAGTTTCCTTGTTGGTTTTGGTCTTTGGTGTTAGTGGTTTCCTTATTGAGACTATGGTCATCAGTGTCCTAGTCTAAATGAATTCCCTACTAAGGTTTAAGTTTAATTAGGTAAGTGTTTAAGTGTTCTACTGATTGTTGAAATCTTGAGAGAATCCTGACTTATGTCCTGTGTGACATAGTAGGGCTTTATTTGTGATAATAGTTATGAATGAACAAGTACAATGTTCCCCGATGTGTGACTAAAAAACACAAACAATAAAGACTCTATAATTGACCAAACTCCCAACTGGACTCAAACTCTTAACTAAACTCAAACTTACCATGACTATGATGGTTGAGAACAAATGCAACACATCCAAAGACCTTAGGGGGTACAGTAAAATTGGTTGTACCTAGGAGAACTTCAAGAGGACAACGCTAATCTAAGACACGTGAAGGCATCCTATTAATGAGATGGGTGGCAGTTTGAATTGCATCACCCTAGAATCGAGGTGGCACATGCATAGTAAACATAAGGGATCATGCCACTTCCAAGAGATGCCTATTTTTGAGTTTTGCAGCCCCATTTTGAGGTGTATCAACACAATTGGTTTGATGGACAATCCTATGATCAAAATAGTAAGAGGGAAAGTTTCCACCCGAATATTCAATCCCATTATATGTCCTAAGTATTTTTATTACAGCCCCAAACTGGGTCTTAACCATATTGTGAAAATTTTGGAAACAGGAGAACACATCACTTTTTTATGCACGAGATAAACCCAAGTAGTGCGGGTGCAACAATCAACGAATGTAACAAACCAATGATGGCCAGATATAGACACAGTCCGAGAAGGTCCCTATACATTAAAGTGAATAACAGAAAAAGGAACTTTACTTCTATTATCTGAAATGGGATAAATATGTCTTGTTTATTTGGCCAAAATACAAGTATCATAGCAAAAATCATTGAAATGACACTTTTTAACTAAATTAGGAAAGAGTCTTGACAAAACTGATAAGGGAATGTACCCAAGACGATTATGCCACTATAATAAAGACACTAATGCAGGAGAGGATGATGCATAAACTGTAGAAAGAGCTGATGGGAGAATTAGAACTATCCAATAGGTAGAGCCCCTCTTTTGTTTAGCACTGCCAATCATACACCCCGTCTCCAAGTCCTAAAAAACACAGTGAGGTGAAAAGAATGTTTACAGTTCATATCACGGGTTAGGCTACTAATGGATTATAAATTAGCTGAAAATTTATGAACATGCAAAATAGAGGAAAGGGTGAGGTTAGGTGAACAAATGACAGAGCCCTTTCCAAAATAGGGGACAAAGATCCATCAGTTGTTCAAGCGTTCTAAACAAGTGGTATAGAAGAATGAGTGTGAAATAAAGAAGATGAGCTTATCATGTGGTTGGTTGCCCTAGAGTCAATTATCTAGGAGGGATCAATGAATTGACACTAAAACAATCGAAAATACCTATAGGAGGCTGGGAACCAAAGGTAGAGGCAACGGCAAATGCAACACTCGCACTGGGAGTCAAACTAGTAGAGGATCCATCAAGTCTGGTCATTAGCTGACAGAAAAGATTATGGATCTCGTATACGGAAGTAGGTGCTGGAGTACTATGTATGTTTGAAATAACCTGATTTGTAGATATTTAATTGTTGCCCCTACTATCACTCTTTCCTCCAAGAGAACTGGTTGGACGTCCATGTAGTTTCCAACATTTATCCTTTGTATGGCGTTCCTTCCCACAATACTCACACTTCACAGGAGTTTGAGAGTTAGCATAACTAGGCTTAGGAATACCAAAATCAATAGCTAACACAAACATATCAAGAGTCTGTGTGTGTACCATAGCTATCTGTCGACTGTCCTTTGTATCTACCATGGCATAGGCTTGAGCCAAAGAAGGGAAAGGCTCTCTATAAAGGATTTGTGCGCGAATTTGATTAAATTCTATATTCAATCCTGCTAAAAAATCATAAACTCTGTTTGTCTTTCCATTGTTGATAACCAATAGCATCTTCAGCATTTTTCGGTGTAAACTTCCCATTGAAATCTAAAGTCAGGTAATATCCCCGAAGAGTGTTATAATACTGAGAAAAAATAAGGTCCTTCTATTGCAATTGATTGTTTTTCCATCTAATTTCAAAGCATTGTGCATCATTGCCTACTTTAGAGTATGTATCCTTAGCAACTTTCCGAACAGTTGCCGCATCAAGAAAGAGGAGATAATTGTCTATTATGCTTAATTCGATGGAGTTGATGAGAAAACCCATGACCTAGCATTCATCTGTGTACCACTTGGAAAGTTGTGAACAAGGTGTGGAAGGTTTGGTAGAAGTCCCATCAAGATGACAAGTAGTAATATCACGAGCTCCAACAGCAAGGGAAACTGAACGAGACCATTTAAGATGATTTGTCCCATTGATTTTCATAGTGGCCATCTGAAGCGGAGAAAAGTCACGATTCTTATGAATGGAAGACATGAGAGACTCTTCAAATGTACCAAACAAGGGAGATGTGGGATCAGCCATCGTTGGAAGAAATCACTCAAAAATTACAAACAGTTCCCTAGAACCATTCGAGTTTACAAATAAATCCTGAAACTATTTGAATTTACAAAATAGCCCCTTGAAAAATCAGACTTTACAAACAATTCCTTGCAACTATTCGAATCTGCAAAACAACCCCTAAATATATCAGAATTTACAAACAACTCCCTCGAACTATTTGAATTTATAAAACAGATCCCTCTAGCTATTTGAATTTACACAATAGGTCCCTGTGATCTCAAAGAAACGTTACCTGAGCCTGCGATGTACCCAGAACCACTCGTAAGCATCTTTGAAGGCTCTAGAGACATTTGGAGGCTTGCCAAACACTGTCACAGGGCTGAATCTACAAATAAAGGATGATTTTTTTTTGGAGTTTAGGTCATCCTAGGATTTTTCAAAGAGGAGAGGGATAGGGGATGGCCCTAGAAGAGTCACAGAGATGCAATGACTCTTCTAGGACCAATCGCTAAGTGTAAAGAGGGTTGTGGGAAGTTCGAGTGGGGCTGGAGGGCTGTAAAAGAGTTAGGCGATGGCCCTAGAAGAGCCAAAAATGCAGCGACTCTTCTAGGCTCTATCGTTGGGCTGAAAAGAGGCTTCAATCAGGTCTGGATGTGGACTGGGTTTAGAATGATGGAGGCGATGGGGACTAGGAGTTTAACCTCACTCTGATTCCATGTTGAAATCTTGAGAGAATCCTGACTTAGTCCTGTGTAATATAGCAATGCTTTATTTATAATAATTGTTATGAATGAGCAAGTACAATGTTCCCCGATGTGGGACTAGGATGGATAAACAATAAAGACTCTCTAATAGACCAAACTCCCAATTGGACTCAAACTCCTAAATGAACTCAATTTATGACTTACAACATTGATACGGTAGGATATATAGATTCTATCGCCCAACCCTGTTCTTAAATTATTCTCTCCTCTTCTCCCTCAATCTCTTTCTTCGTCTCTCTACCTGGTATTGATTACAGATCTTGGAATTGTGTCTAGAACTAAAGAATGAAAATTGGGGGCACGATAAGATTTGTTAGATTGACAAATAAATACTTTGAAACTTACATGTTAAAAAAACTAATAATAATAAATAAATAAATAAAAAATAGTAGGGTTAATAAATGATTTTGAATTACAGATGTCTAATCATAGCAAAGTGTAACAAGAGGTAGGTTGATAATGAATTTTTGCTGAATGGTTTTAAATAAACAAATATGATGACTCACTTGGAAGGAGGAACAAAAGGATGGATGAACCAAAACGAAGATATCATACATAGAGGCAAGAATTTTCATCAGGAAATTAACCTCATTGGATGCTTTATTGCATAGGTGTGATTCCAAATTGCTTTTATTAGGCCTGCTAAAGTGGACCTCATCCATCATCAGTGGCATCAGAGAATAGGCAGTAATACAAATTGAGGAACTGGGAGGAGCTCTAATGTAAGGACAGGTCTGACATGAAATACCAATTCGGTGTAATCACTTGATGAGGCTAGATGCTTGGATGTAACGTCATAATATCAAGAAGGAAACCTCTTGGGCATGTCACAATGCGTGCTTAGGTTGGACCTGATGAATGAGCAGCATGATGTCCTAAACTTGTCTATCCAATTTGGCTTGTTGGTTTATCAGTTGAAACCTCCGTAGCATCTTTTGCATAAAGCCCAGCTAAGTATTGAGGTTGATTGATTAGTCCAACTCTCTTACTACCGCTAGACCTCAGAAAGAAAGAGAAAAGCACACGTTTTTTCCCCCTATTTCCAGGATCCAGATTTCATAGCTTTATTGCGTCAATCAAACACTTATAACATAAAGCTAGGTATCCTTTATATTTCAACACAGTAATGTTACCTGTTCTGATGCATCTTTCTTTTGGCAAATCCAAAAGATTCTAGGTTAACAGAGGTTTGATTAAAGAATATTCATTTTAGATTGGACTCAA
The DNA here is from genome assembly GCF_041222555.1 of Hakea prostrata. Classification (NCBI taxonomy): domain Eukaryota; kingdom Viridiplantae; phylum Streptophyta; class Magnoliopsida; order Proteales; family Proteaceae; genus Hakea; species Hakea prostrata. The sequence continues at coordinate 43,690,401 of NC_142602.1, read as the reverse complement.
TTCAAATGTATCAAAATATTCTTGTTGGTAAGCCTATTTTTTATGAATAAATATGGTTCAATTTAGCCCTTCAGATCTTTTCTAGACTACAATAGATGATTCTTCTTTTGCATTTGACCTTTCTTAGTGTTTCTCATCAATAGGCATTCTCTCAAATTTCGGAGATGGAACCCAAAGATCTGCAGATGGGATTGGATTTGCTGCAGGCTATCAAGGATGAACTTGGCCTACTTCCATCTCGAACAAGTCTAGACTTCCTTCTCAGTAGCTGTGTAAATGCCAAAGACCCGAAAAGTGCCCGGTTGGTTTATGATGAATATCAAAAAGCTGGCCTTCCTTACAATGTCTTAACTTACTTAAGGTGAATGTTCTTTTTATTATTGTTTTATACCTATTCTTGGACTTTCTGAGTTTTTAGAATCCATTATACAATTTTCCTTTAGCTTTTACAAATTTTTAACATCAAGACTCGATGGATGAAAGAAATGTGCATCCATGTAGGGTAATAAATATTTTGTCCCTCTGTATTCATGAAGTCAACAATACCTTGATTGTTCCCCTTTACCCTTAGCACGCCATCCAAACTCATCGGTCCGGTCATGAAGGAAAATCGCCTCCTAGTATATGTATATATCTCCACTTCTTTTGTTTAAAGATATTCTTCATACTCAAATTGACTATTCCATTCTTAAATGTTATGCAGGATGTATCAAGTCCTTTTGGCTTCAGGGGAGCATACATCTACAAAGAACATGCTGAAAAAGATACCTAAAGATGATCCCCATGTTTGTCATGTCATTCAGGATTGTAAAAAAGTTTATGGTACTTCCAAATCTGTAAAGAAAAAGAAGAAATTATCTACTGCCTTTTTGTAACATACAAATTGGGTTTTTTTTTTTTTTTTTGGGGGGGGGGGGCGGGGGAGGGGGAAAGTGAAGGAGGAAATATTGTGCCTCCTGCCTCCCTTTCTTTTCCAGTGTAAATTTTCTTTTTATTCACAGAAAATTTTCTTTTATTGGTGGTTGAAGTAAAAATACACACATATAGGGTCATTATTATGTAACCTGACCTGAAGAAATTGAAAGTATCCGTCCGATGCATATTTCACTGCTATAAGGACTCCCTGTGAGAAATGCCTAAGTCATCTTACTTGGGAGGCTAATAGGACCCAAGACAAAGAATGGCATGTAGCTCTTAGGCCAATGACAAGTGATAATCGAAGTTCTCAGGCAAAAGAGCGGCACTATATTTACTATTCAAACTTCGAGAACTTGCATATTGTTCCTTATTGTTCCTTCCAAAGCCTAAAAACATTCATATTTTGACGAAATAAAAATCCATGACAAGTTTTTTTACAGTAAGAAAAGTAGTCATCTTTTTGTCTTCTTCTTTTTTCTTTTATTTTTCTTTTTGGGGGGGGGGGGGGGGGTGGCGTTTTGGGTTTTATTCTCAAGGGGTGTGTGGTTGAGGAAAGGAGATTGTTTATCCACTGGCTGAATATGCATGTGTTGCCATTGTTGGCAACTCAAGTAAGATGGTTTAGACGGTTGAGCGATTCAATAGATGGGTTCAAGTCAAGTTGGGTCAGTCTAGTATTGGAGTTGGTTCAAACAATGATTCATTGTTTATTAGCTTTGATATGGTATAACAATGTACATGGAACCTAGTTGAGAATGAGAAGGGAAGAGAAGAATTTGCTATTGAATAGGAAAGAAAGCTTGAGATTGAAAATTAAGAAATGCAAGAGAGAGGATTTCCTATTGATGGAAATTATGAGATAGGAAAGTTCTTTTTAATCAAGGATTTCAAATTGGAGGGTGATGCATCCAATCTGTTAAGCCGCCGGACTCCTTGACGTAATTCTGCAAGAAAGAGTTAGACGTGGCCCGACCGTGGGGTCGAGAGGCCACCTCCGAAGCTTAAGTCAATAATCGGACTGATCACGAAAGCTCTGGCTAATCGTAGAGCAAAATAAAATAGTGAATACGTAATTGGGAAACGATTCAGATACCTGATGAGTTGTACGTCCTTGGTTTATATAAATTTTACCTATAATCTTTAATCGTTGAATGAATTCTCGATCTCCTTCTGTGGCCGTCCGATCTTAGGGTTTTTCACTAGATACTTGGGGACGCAACTAGTTACCTAATCTTAGCATGATTCCCTCACCGCTTTACTAATAGAGGCCTTCTACAAGTCAGCTTTGTCTACCGCAAAGTTCGGGAGGCCATACCGAATTGGTAACTGGAATACGACGTCTTTATGATCATTAAATTAGGGTTTGGTGAGTCCCTAGTTACGGTCCAATCTTGTATGAGGGTTATGAACCCAGTTCATGAATTCGGTGCAATTTTCTTCATATCATTTGCCCCATAGGCCAAGCATTCGATCTACAGTGTTGAATGCTTGGTCTAGTATAACTACCGATCATGATCGTGTGTGATATAACTTCCCAAATAAAAATATCTCAACATTTAATGCTACTGACATCTTTTTCCATCGAGGTGCCGTCGAAACGTTCTGCCGCTTCGTTGCTTGTGTGTAGTGGACCATGTGGAAGTCGGGGAGGTGCGAACGTTACACCTTGCCGTTCGAATTGTCGTATCGCAATTTTATCTCATTATGACAAAAATTCTTTGAACCATCAGTGACGTCAGACCAGTAGAGCCTTTGGAATCGTCTGATCTTTTTCTCTTGAATCGAGGTGCCCCTGTCCATTCATTAACTCTCATTCATTTTCCTTTTGAACTTATAAAAGGTTCATCATGTCTCATTTCTTCTTTTTTACTTCTCTGCTCCTCTACTTGTTCTCTTTCGAGTCTTTCAGTTTTCAACCTGTGTGACTCAAGCTCTGTATTTCTTAATCCTGAAATCACAAGTAAGTTTCGCCTTCCCTTACTTTGTTCTCTTTTCCTGCACTTGCATAGTCTATTTTTTTCCGTTTATTTCTTCCAAAATGGGTAGTGGTAAAACTTCTGAAAATAGCGATTTTGTATCTCGCATGGTTGAGGGTGAAGAATCTGCTGATCAAAGGAGTCCCACTGCTTCTGTCGAACACTCTGGTGATCGGGATCATAAGATCACCAATCACTGGTTGAGATCTGCCCCTAGCCATCCCTAGAGATGCACTTGGCAACGCTCCCATTGCTAGGGAGCTTCTTCTAAGAAGAGAAAAGCTTCCAAAAAGATGATGGTGGAGAAAACCTGTTCGTCGAAAAGACCCTCTACTGGGCCCTCAAATATTATTTCTGCGGTCCGCCAGGAAGACCTAACCAAAATTTGCGATGACTATTCCATTCCGCAGTCTTGTATCCTTCACGTCCCGAATTCCAACGAGAGGGTCAATTCTAAGCCTCCAGGGGAATTCTCTCTTTACCTTGACTCTTTCAAGAGTGGGGTTCGTCTCCCCTTCTTTTCTTCTGTAATTGCCAAAATTTTAAATCACTGGCAAATTTGTCCTGGCATGCTTCTCCCGAGCAGCTGGAGGCATATAATCAGTCACCTAGGGTTCTGTCATGAGCTCAAGTTAACCCCTTCTTTAGATGTTTTTCGTCGTTTTTATACACTTAGTAGATCCAATCCTCTTGGGTGGGTAGTATTTTCCAAACGCCCAAAGACTGAGCTCAAATGGCAAGGGGGAATTCTTGCCGAGGGTACCTGTCCTTCCAATAATAAGGGATGGCGGGAAAAGTTTGTTTTCTGTAGAGTTCCCGAATCCAAACATAAGTTTCCCATGAGTTGGAACTTCTCGGACTCCTTTACCCCAATCAATCGTTCTCCTTTCCTTCTTGCCCCCGAAAAAGAAGCAGTTTGGGTCATCAAAGCCATTTCCTGGCGCTCGAAAATCCATGGGCATGCCATGGAGTACGAAGCAGTTCTTCGCCACTAGGGTTTGAGCTATGGTGAGCGCCCAAAAATTCCAATTCTATTCTATTTATCCATGTACCCTTTGTCTTTATAATGATCTCAATTTTTGGTTGATTTGCAGTGCCTCCCAAGTTTAAGCGCAATGCCGTCTTTTCTCTGGCTCAACAAGGCTTGGCCGCTGCTGAAGAAAGAGTTCCCCGGAAAGAGAGAAAAGAGGTTCCCGAGGGTGCCCCTTCTCCAAAGAAGGCTTCATTTGTTGCTGCCCCGAAAGGGGTTACTCCCTCGAGGGGGCTTTTGAGGCCCAAGCCGAATAGTGCTGCTCGAGGAAAAGGTCCAGTAATAGTTGAGGAATCCACCCATGATGATACCGCCCTTGTCAAAAGGAAAAGGGAACTGACCGATGGTGCTGCTTCTAAGAGAGGCAAGGTTGATCAAGGGGAAATCTATGTTCCCAAGTGGAGGGTGACTCTTCGGGATCCTGTTCTCTTAGATACTGAAGCATCTGTTGATTGGGCCATTAATGCCCGGACCCCTTACGATCGGAAAGCCTTGAATGAGACGCCCTGATGATGAATTGGTGAACTCTAATATTAGGTTTGTATTGATTTTGTAAATCGTCTTTCAGTCGAGATCTCTGTAGCAGACTAATTTGTTTTTGTATTGTTGCGACAGGGTTCTTACTGAGAATTTCCATCATGAGATGGAAGCAAACATGAGAGTCAGACACCTACGTGCTGACGTTCGTCTCAGCAATGAGCTTGCTGAGAAGAGGTTGAAGGACATCTCCACGCTAGAGGAGGATATTTCCCCTCTTCGCCCCGTCTCAGGGGAACTTATTGTTGCCAAGTCCCGATTGGAGGATTTGAGGAAAGAGCTGGTAGAGCGGAATGCCAAATCGAGGATCTTACTAGGGAGAAGCAAGAGTTAGAAGGAAAGCTGGAAGCTATTGCTTCTCCCTAAGGTCCTGAAGATCTGAAACCAGAGGTTCAAAAAGCTTGTGTCTTGAAATACTTGAACAGCGGGCCTTTCGGTGAGTCGCTCAATCTGTATAATCTGGTTGCCTATCGGGAAGGTGTTAAAGACGTGTGGAAGAGTATTCTGATGATCGATCCTTCTTTCCCGATTGAAGAGCACAAGGATTTAATTTTTGAGGAGACTTTTGTGGATTTGGATCTTCCAATTCCAACTTGGGTTGCTGAAAAGAAAAATCCACTGCCAGCTAATCCCACCAACGCTGTTATTTGCAACTATTTGGATGATGAGCCTGCTTTACCTTTGGATGCCGAAGGAGTTGCATACAATGTTCCTCCAACTGCCCAAACCTTTGGGGGACAAACTCCAGAGGGTGTCTCCAAACAAAGAACTCCCTTTTGGGTCTTAAACTTTAAGATGAAATCTTTCTTGGCTTTATTGCTTGTTGTAGTTTTGTCGATTGTACCTTTGCATGTTCTATTGTTTTTTGGCACTGGCGTCTAACCGAACATACTTGCATTAATCTGAACACAAACTAAAAATCTTTTGGATTTATCGTTGTGCTATTGTGCTATCTTGTTCTTCTATTGTCCCTTATTCAAAATATTTGAAGTTTTGGTGTTCGAATGACCCATCTTGTTCGGGGAAGTCTTGCCCTCGGTTTTTCCCGTTCGATCATCTAGCGGTTAACGCGAATGACCCTTCATTTTTTCTTGGAATTTATCTTGATTGGGAAACGCAAACATCACTCAAGTATTAAATGCTCTGATTGACGGTTGCATACTTGAGTTTGCCGTCTTCGTAACTGGTGCCTTCTTTGCCACGTGGATAGATACGATGTGTTCGAACCCTTTTTTTTTTTAATTCGAAAAGTTGCTTAATGTCCACCATTCATCATTTGGAGTATTCCAATTGTCATTGGCTCTCAACCATTGATTTAAAAGTTTGAACCATCGTTATATTGTCGCCGTTGGATTTCCAAGACTCGAAACATCATCCTGTTTAAGCGTCTATTTAAACATTTTGTCTTTCATTTTTTTCTTGTGTTTTCCTTTTGGTTGTGCGAAGTTCTGATCCTTTTCTGAAACTAGAAGCCGTAGAAGAGACACAGTAATCTTCATCTTGCTGGATAATGGATTCATCCGGCGTTCTTGCTTCCGCTGCAATGTCTGCGAAGCATATACCACGGGAGAAGCCAAGAGAAGAAGGTGAAGAGACTTCTTTAGTTCCAAAGTATCCCCCGCATTCTTTAGAGGAGATTTACAGACCTCCCTGGAAACTACGACGTTTTGATCAAGTTACCGGTAGTTTTGGACGGGTGCTGGAGTGGTGCACACTTGCCCAAACACCAATTGAAAGCAAGGCTTTCGACTATGTTCTTGACGATGCTTTCGTAAAATCTTTAGTGATGTGAGTCTCTTCTTTGAGATTATTTTTCGTTTTTTGTATATTCTTCTGAATCATCCGAAAATCTCTTGTTGAAGGAGTATCGTGGATATCTTCCACAAACAGACGGAGGCTGCATACCGGATTGGAAAGATGCATTCTGACCTTTCCAGGCTTTGGGATGAATCTTCGTCCAAGGATTGGGAGATCGCACGTCTTCGGGATAGGCTTTGGGAGGAGGTAAAGGTAGGAAATATTGAGATTTTACATCTTTCTCAAGCCCTGGATGTTGCCAATGGACAAATATGTGGTTTCGAGCGTAGGGTAATTAATCTTTCGGGGGAACTGAATAATTTTGAAGCCAAAGTGGAAGAGCTGGGGAAGCAAATAGTTCCTCTCGATCTTGATTGTATCCCTGCCGAAATCCTGAAGGCTTGCATCCGTAAGTACTTAGGCAGTAAGCCTTTTCATGACTTGTTGGATATTTTGAATGATCATGCTTATTAGGATGGATAGAATGAGGTGGTCAAATTAATCTTGAGGAGAAATCCGAATTTTGACACGGCTCCCCATCAGTTTCTCTGCCATCCCGAAGTCTTCGCGAAACTGGGGCTTCCTCCTCCCGAATGGGTCGAAGATGTAGAAGATCTGCCTACTCCTAATCCGGACATCACGCTATATCTTGACGACTCACCTCCTGCAACTCCAATAATAGAGGAGATTGCAGAAAACAAGGAAGAAGATGACGCTCCAAGTGTCAATCCCGAAGGCGTTAATCCTTCTTCCACAATGATCCAAAGAACAGGAGGAGATCGAGCCTGAAAATCTTCGCTAGATTTTCTTGTCCTTCTTATCTTAGCGACTGAAGATGAAGTTTCTTCATCAGTCAAAGGATAAGGATCCTGGAAAAGCTAGATGATGGGTTCGGGCTGCTCTTCCCAGTTGTTGGTGGAGTTCTTGTTTTCTTTGTAGAAATGTTCTTTGTCCAATTTGTCTTATGATCTCCCAAATGTAGTTTTTAATTTGAAATGTTCCTTGTCCAAGAGGGTAGAATACTCTATATATCACGATCATTGTATAGTTCTGGCCTTTGAATAAATGAAAAGCTATTTGTGTTGATCTTCCCGATTGCATCGCTTCTTTATTGTTCCCGGATTGAGCTTTTGGTCGAACTGGTGAGTCCTTGATGTGCCCGATCCGCATTTGAGGATGGCATTCGGTTTGTTATTCCTCATAACTTGTGTTTTTTCGAAGGTCCCACTCAGTTTTACTTGATGCCTTTATTGGGTACACAAGAGTTTCTAAGGGATTTTTTCTAAGGGTTCGATGGTTATACTTGGTGTACATCCGATATACCCGACCTCGAAAAACTCCTTATAACTCTTGTGCCCTTTTGAAGGTCCCACTCAGTTTTACTCGATGACTTTACCAAAATTCTACAAAGAGAATTTTTGGCCTTCGAAGGTCCCACTCGGTGCTACCCGATGCCTTTACCTTAGGAAGTAAAAATTTCCTAGGCTTTTTAAGGTTCTGTTCGGAGTTTGTCCGATGTCCTTGACCTTAGAAAATTCCTCAGAATTTTCATTGAGGCTTTCGAAGGACCCACTCGGTTTTACCCGATGCCATATACCAGAAAAATTTTCTTAGAGATTCTCTATTTTTTTTTCGGTTTTCGAAAGACCCATTCTGTGCTACCTGATGCCTTTACCCGAAAGTTCTGGGGAATATTTCGGGATGTTCGAAGGTCTCATACGGTATTACCCGAAGGGGTTTACCTGATGCCTTAATAATCTTAGGTCTATTTGGTGTTACTCGAAGCCTTTTGATTCTAAATGTACTCTGCTATATATGGCCCCCAATCAAATGATTTGGATGAAAAAATCAGCATTCTACATTAAGTAATCATAGATCCGAATAGATCAAAATTGAATTTTTTTTTTTTTTTTTGTCTTGACTTCAAGAAAAATATTTCTTCAGATGCTTTTGCATTCCACGATTGGTCCAATGCGCGGTTGGTCTCCAAATCCTTTATCTTGTAAGCTCCCGAACCTACTTGCTTTATGAGCTAGGTCCCGCCACTTCCTTTCCTTTTTTTAGACTTTGGTGCTTCGACTCGACGTTCCCGGCTTGGTGAACGACCCCTTTTTTCATTGGTTGTTCTCTTTTCATCCTCCCTGACTTTCAGAAAGTTTGTGAGATGTCCCTGATTGATTAGTCTTTCGATATCTTCCTTGAGGTGCCTACAGTCATTGGTGTAGTGCCCATAGTCTTTGTGGAAACAACAGTATTTCTCCATGTTCTTTTCTCCCGTCTTTGTAATGATCTTGGATGGCCACCTTAAAATATCTTGATTCTTTATCTGCATTAGTATCTCTGACCGAGGAGTATTTAATGGCGTGTACTCGTCTTGGTCTGGAGATCGCCTTCTCCAAGTCAAACGTGGCTTTCTAGCCCGATCTCGATTAGGCTGCTTCTATTTCTGACTTCTTTCGGGGACTTTTCTTTCTTTGGTTGCTGCCTTAGGTTCTCCTTGTCATGTACCATCTCCTTGTCAGGCATCAAGTATCTCTGCCACCTCCGCTTGTTTTTGGCATTGTTGTACTAATTCAGCATAAGTGGTTGGCATGTCCTGAAGTAAATACTCCAGCAGCTTTCGGTTGGTTAACCCTGTAAAGAGGGCCATTTCTGCCACCTGATCATCCAAGTTAACTATTTCCATAGTAACTTTATTGAACCTCTTCAGGTATCCCCGGATAGATTCATTCCTTCCCTTCTTGATAGTGAAGAGTGTCTCCTCCGTTTTCTTGATCTGGATACCACTCTGGAAACGTCCGATAAACTTATGAGCGAGGTTCTCAAAATTGTTGATTCTTCCCGAAGGAAGGTTTGAGAACCACTTCTGTGCCGCCCCGGTCAAGGAAGAAGCGAAAACTCGGCAAAGAATCTCGTCAGAGTTTCCAGCCACCGCCATTGTTTGTTGATAGTAGCTGATATGGGCTGTGGGGTCTCCCAAACCATCAAAAGCCGTAAAAGTTGGGAGCCTGAAATTGTGTGGAAATTGGAACAGAGTGATAGCATCGGTGAAAGGAGTTTAGCGGATAACCGAATAAATATCATCGTCCTTTCTTCCTCGAGAAAGTTGCCCCAATCTTTGGTTTATATTGGCGAGCTCTCGGCCAATATGTAGTGATCGTCTATCTTCCATTCGGATAGTTCCTCTTCCCAAACGCCTTAAGGTTGGTGAGTGGGTGCGGACTCCTCTTCGCTGCCTTGTCGTTGTTCCCGTTCGGCTTGCCTGTGGCCTATCGTGCCGATCATCTCTTTTGGGTGGTTCACCGGCTCTCACTTCTCGAATTTGATCTTGTCGATCCTTTTGATACTTCTGACCTTCACCTTGCTGTCCATCTACATGATGAGAAAGCGTTAGTACTTGGATTAATGGTGGATTCAAGACTGCCTCTCGTGTACGTTCACTCGCCTCTATTAAAGCGGGTGCTTGAGGTGCAACCACCTATCTTGCCAACACACGGAGTGTTTGCTAGATCTCCAAGAATTGGATCTGTAACTGCTCCATTTGTTGCTGGAGAGGATTGGGAGAGTCTTGATTTTCTTCCTTTCCATCCTCCTAGACCTCTGGGAGTCTGCTTCCTTCAGGTCTGACGACCGGAATATCTCGGGCAAGAGAGAAAACTCCACTATAGATAAAGAAATATACAAGAGGGAAGATTTTAGGATGAATTACATATGGAGGGGGAGGCATCCTTTTATAGCCTCTCCCCCATCCTACCTTCTCCCACATCTACACAAACTGGGACTAAAACTCTCAACAAACTCCCACTTCTTTATGATGTGGGATAACAACTCCTACTTCTATTAGATATGGGACTAAGACTATACAACAATCTCCCACTTGGAGATTAGATTGAGAACCAATTAATCTCCACACCATTTTCTATCTTGCCACCACCATGTTGTCTACGTCTCTGTCAAGCCATACAAGGATTTGTACCAAATGAACTTGTCAGTGTTGATTGCCTTTGTCAATGCATCTGCTAAGTTCTCTTTTGTGTGGATTTTCTGCATGTCCACCCTTCCGTCTTCCACCACTTCATGAACAAAATGATATTGTACTTCTATGTGTTTTGTCCTGGAATGAAAAGCTGGATTCCTTGCAATGTGCAAGGCACTTTGACTGTCACAATACAAGAAAATCTTCTCGTGTTTGTGCCCAAGTTCTTCCATGAATCTTCTTATCCAGATTGCTTCTTTACAAGGTTGTGTAGCTGCCATATACTCAGCTTCTGTTGTAGACAGTGCTACAACTGTTTGTAGTTTAGATACCTAGCTCATAGCTCCTCCTGCAATTGTAAACACATAGCTAGTAGTGGATCTCCTTTTATCAAGATCACCTGCAAAATCAAAATCAACATATCCTCTGACAGTAAATTCAGATCCTCCATAACATAGAGCAGCATCCGAGGTTCCTTTAATGTATCTTAGGATCCTCTTCACTATAATTCAATGCTCTTGTCCTGGATTCGCCATATGCCGACTAATTACTCCCACTATATGTGCAATGTCCGGTTTTGTACATATCATAGCGAACATCAGACTTCCCACTGCTGATGCATACGGTACTCGAGACATCTCCATCCTCTCTGCTTCATTGCTAGGACACATACTTGAGGATAACTTGAAATTAATAGGAAGAGGAGTAGAAATTGGCTTACAGTCTTGCATATTGAAGCAGTGCAAGACTTTCCTTAAGTAACTCTTCTGAGATAGCCAAATCTTCCTGTTATTTCTGTCTCGGTGAATTTGCATCCCTAGAATCTTGTTTGCGGGTCCCAGATCCTTCATTTCAAATTCCTAGCCAACTGAGCCTTTAATTCTACGATCCGATTTTCGTTGGGGCCTGACACCAACATATCATTGACATACAACAGTAAAGTGATGAAATCATCAACACCAAACTTTTTGTAATATGCACAAAGGTCTAAAGCAAGTCTGTTGTATCCAAGGCTCAATATGAAGGAATCATATCTCTTATACCAACATCTTGGCACCTGTTTTAAGCCGTATAGAGATTTGTTCAACCTGCAAACCAAGTTCCCCTTTTCTAGTTCTTGAAAACCTTATGGTTGGAGCATAGAGATTTATTCTTCAAGATCTCCATGAAGAAATGTAGTTTTTACATCTAACTGCTCAAGTTGTAGATCAAACGTAGCACAAAGTGCCAGAACTATCCGAAAAGTAGTTAGTTGAACCACTGGAGAAAAGATTTCTGTGAAATCAACACCTTCTTTCTGAGCATATCCTTTGATCACCAATCTTGCACGATACCACTCTACTTGATCATCATTGTTTCGTTTGATCTTGTAAACCGATTTGTTACCAATGGGCTTCCTTCCGTGCGGTAAAGGTACAAGCTCCCACATCTTATTCTTATGAAGAGCTTCTAGTTCTTCCTGCATAGTTGCCATCCAAAGTGACGTTTCTGAGCTATCAATCGCTTCTTTGAATGTTGATGGCTCCCCATCTTCTATTAGAAGACAGTATGCAACATTGCTCTCCATAACATAATCATATTGCCAGGTTGGTGCATGTCTTTCACGAGTTGACTGTCAAGCTTCTACAGTTGTAGACTCAACTGGTACTTGTTCCTTGTTTTCTGATTCTACTCCAGAAGAATTTTTTGGATTGGACTTCTCTTCTTCCTAAACTGTTGTATTCTCCGAAATTTCTATTGAAGTGCTAATCACATCTTCCTTTTGCAGCTTATCTTCTGCAAAAATAACGTCTCTGCTGATGACGACTTTGTGGGCAGTGGGATCCCACGGTCGATACCCCTTGACTCCATCAGCATATCCCAAGAATTTGCACTTTCTCAGTTTCACGTTCAATTTGCACTTTAAGTGTTTTGAAAACTGAAAACACGTCTGACTTCTTCTTGATAGGAAACATGCAACATCTTTTGAAATAATCATCAATGAAAGATACATAGTACCTTGCTCCTCCTAGAGATGTAACCAGTGCTTGCCATACATCAAAGTGAACTAATTCCAGAATACTTTTACTCCTGGAATCAAATGCATTGAACTTTAGTTTATGTTGCTTGCTTGTAACACAGTGCTCACAAAAGGGTAATGAAACCTTTGTGAGGCCCGGGAGTAATTTCTGTTCAGCGAGAACCATCAACCCTTGCTCTGACATGTGGCCCAATTTTTGATGCTACACTTTTGTCATCTCTTCCGCAGTATCGGTTGATGCAACTGATGCTTCTGCCTACAGACAAGTTTCTCCCATTAATTTGTACAAATTTGCAGCGCTTCTTTCAGCCTTCATTACAATTAGCACGCCTTTGACGATCCTCATCATTCCATTTTGGATGCGTGTCTTGCACCCAATTTCATCTAATTGTCCTAAAGACAATAGATTCTTCTTTAAGCCCTTCACATGCCGCACATTTTGAATAGTGCGTACCATACCATCATACATCTTCAACTTGATGGTGCCAACTCTAGCAATCTCCAAGGCATGATCATTTTCCATATACACAGACCCTATAGAGATAGGTTCATAAGTGTGAAACCAATCTCTACGAGAGGTCATGTGCCATGTTGCTCCCGAATCCAAGATCCAAGCATCAGTGAGCTCCAATCTATCCTTGGATACCGTTGCTGCTTCACTGTAAAGAATATCTCCTTCAACAATGCACCCTTGAGATGTTTCTGCCTTATCTACACCCTTTTTTAATCGACACTCATTTTTTTAAGTGTCCCCTTCTACCACAACTATAGCACTTGAAATTCTTCTTACCCCCTTGATTTTGACCTCCCTTGATTGTGACTCCCACTGGAATCATGTTCCATTGACCTTCCTCGCGTCATAGACAGAGATTCATCTTGTTGTGAGCTTTCCTATCTATCTTCCCTACCTTTTCGTCTACTTTCTTCTTCAAGAATTGTAGCAGCGATATCATCAAATACCAAATAATAAGAGAGGATATTACTGGTTAAATTGATGATGACTGGGTCATATGAATCTGGAAGACTTTGGAGTAGAATTTCAGCACATTCCTGTGGCGAAACATTATGTTCCAACGTTGAAAGTTGAGAACATAATGAAATCAGAGTATGTAAGTGCTCTGTAACTGATGTAGATTCTACCATCCGTAAGGTATACAACTTTCTCTTTAAGAAGATTTTGTTGTGAAGTGAGTTGGCTTCATACAATTTGATGAGGTGACCCCAAACCTCCTTAGTAGTTTTCTTCTCTTCTACACCTGCTAAAATATCATCAGATAATGCCAGATGCAAATTGGAAAGGGCCATTGCATCTATTTTGTTCCACTTTTCGTTAACTGTGATCTCCGCCGACCGAACATTGATGGCTTCCAGTCAGTTATCTTTTATAAATAATGCCTTCATCTTCATTTTCCATAATGAGAATTTCGTGCCGTCAAACTTACCGATGTTGATCTTTGCTGCCATTGCTTCTATCACGAACTATTTTTGACTACAGAATAACTCCCACTATTTCACATGAAAAGTATCTCCTCAGGTTACTTCCAACTGATATATTGTTGAACCAAAGTACACTAGGAAAATTTATAGGAAAGACTGGAGGGACACAACCGGTCCGCTTAAATACCAGACTCCTTAGATAAAATTTTCGTAGACATGCACTTAATCACCCAATATACCTTTCCAGGATACCTGAAAAGAAAACAAACACGTGAATAATGACTTGTTGGACATATGGATGGGAATTGGTATTGTTCTTACTGAGTTCTCCAAAACTCATTCCTTTATTTGTATATGTTTTATTAGTCTGCACAGATGGAGGAAATGTGTCGAAAGATGGATTGGTTTCCTATGAAGGAACCTTCCCGTATGAAGAAGATGTGGCACCGGCAATGGCAAATGGAGATAGCCTGTGCGGATGCTCCTGTGAGTGCATGGAATGCGCTTATCGCACCCATTGATGGGAGGAGGAGACAAGTTGCAAGAAAGTTTGCTCACCATATAGAGGAGAATTGGAGGACCCCTCATCTTGTTAAAATTGAGTCTAAGTTTTTAGCCTTAGAAAAAGAAACAGGAAAGAAACTTATTTAAACCTTTTGAATTGCTTCCGCTGAACTCGTATTCTTTTGATTTATTATTCTTTCATTGATTATTTTATTGGAGTATTCGGACTCCTGTAATCCTTGAATTCATTAATTGAACTATTCTTGCTCTTGATTGTCTTTATTTGTATTTATTATTATTGATAGACTAAAACCGTGGATCCTGTGACGGATCACTCCCACGGGTTGTCTGGGTGGGTAACCGAGACCGATGGGTGGGGTGTGACAGAGTGGTATAAGAGCCATGGTTTTACAAAGTCAGTAATACTTAATACAAGTGTTAGATGAGCAATCTGAGTCATAGATCCAGAAGTGACTCAAAAGAACTAGAGTGAATAATAGAAAATATTTCGTTAGAAACAAACTAAGAGTAAGTGAATCTTTCTTTTGCATAACTTACTATAAGTCAAGTGAAACACATTCTCATATTATAATTATCAAAGAAAGTGCATAAGAGACAATAATATAAATGCAACAAGCATAATTGTACTTCATTAATAAGATAATGCTTTACATAATTTGGAGCGTGCTCTACGCTTTACAAAATGATAGGGAATAAACATGTGCCGAATAAAAACTACAATAAACATATCTAAATCCTAAAGTCAGTCTGTACTGAATCAAAAAGGATAAAAGCTTAAGTCTACTACTGCTGTGGTGGTGGTGGTGGTGCCAGTCTCATCTGGCGGAGAATGTCAAGGCACTCTGCTATCTGGCCCCTCATCTCTACCTACCCTTGCTTGAACTGGTCCATTCGAGTGAACAGACCTCTAGCCCAAGGTGGTGCGACCTTCGAAGTATCTTGAGTCCCGAATGTGCCCCCTATCTCGAACTGAGAAGGTGGTGGTGAGTCTGCATGATCAGCATGATCAGCCTCTACATCCATGTCCTCCGGCTCGACTGGCATCTTTGGTGAATTTGGTCAGCCCAGTAAGTGTATCTGAGCGACCAATCTGTGACCTATCGTGCCGCTATGACCGACCGGAATAGCCTCCTCTCCCTCAAAGTCGATCCTAAAGTGCTCGAAGATCCGTGTCAAAAATCTCCCGTATCCAAGGTTCGCTCCCCTCGGATATGTCACTCGATAGATCATGGCATTCTGAATGATGTATGCCAAGTCGATCTGGTAGCGGGTGTACACCGAGAAGGCCATCATAGCCTACATGAGTGAGATCTCACTCTGATGCCATGATCTGTGAGATGATCCGACATGAGGGAAGCAACTCAATCACTGACTCTACCCTGCTGCACTCCCGCATGCAAATGCCTGAGTAGATGAGAGCTCTCTCCTCCCAATGGATGACATCATTTGACTCTGCCCCCGGCTCGAACCATCTCCTGTTGCTGTGGACGTATGGCACATCAAGGATGTGAGCCAGCTCCTCAGTGGTGAAGTGTATGTCTGTAGTCTTCACTCGGCTCTCTATGACAAGCCTGGTGTCATGCTCTCCCACTCTCTCTCTGTGGAAGGTTAGATTGCTGTAGAATAACCTGACTAGCTTTGGATAGGCATCCTCGTTCAAGAACAAGGTACCTCTCCAGCCCACTGCCGCAAACCTACTCTCGTTCTGGAATTGCTCTACCTCTGAAGTCACCACCGGTCGTCCATACTCCATCGGGCGCTGACTAAAGTGGACAAAGTACATCTCCTATGCCTCCTATGATCTGAAGTATTCTGGATGGACTGGGTCCTGTGCGTCACCCCGACCACGACCTCGGCTGCGAATGGGTACTCTCCTACCTCCGCGAGCAGCCATCTAGTGTGAAAAATCTATTTTTGGGTAATAAGAATGCAAAATGAGAACTAGGACATGTCCAATAATTACCTGTTAGTGTAAAAATGCATTGTGAACAGTAGATCAATGCCTAGACAAGTTTTGGGAAGTAAAGAGAACTTTTTGCATCAAAGAAAACCTAGAAATAGTTGCACATTGTATTTTCTTACATGCAAACCAAGGAAATGAAGGGTTTTGTGAGAAGATTACCTGTGTAGCGTGTAGAAGTTGTGTGGGAAGTAAATCCGAAGCCAACGGAGTCTCCAAGATACTTTCCTTAGCCTAAGCACGAAATCCCCAGAGCCCTAGTACTGTTTTGAGAAGTGTAGAAGTGCAAATGAGACCCAAAACCATATTTGAAGTGTTCTATCGCACGAATTTTTGGGGCGGTCTGTGAAATCCAACCCAAACCTAGCTAGGACACCCTATATGTTTTGGGTGAAGAAAGGTTAGTTTAATGTTACACCTTTAAGTTGGACCTTGATTTCAGTGTTCTATCTCCTTCTTCTCTCTTTTCTTCTTCTTACTGTTCTATCTTGATGTTTTGATTGTGGAGAAGGTGTTACACTACTGTAACTACCTATTCTCTAATCTCCTTATGTCTCAGAGTGAACCCCCAATCACTCTATGGATTCCTTGAAACCACATGGTGAATCTCCTCAATTCTTCACTGATTTTGATTGAGTTTTGGACAGCATGATCATTCTACTATAGCTTATTTTCTAATTAATATTTAACATGTTTGATCTTAGCTTTACTGCTGTTCTAATGTATTTCATCTCTTTGAATCAATTCCCCTTTCTTTCTAGCCATTTTAGCCTTCTATGTTGACCATTGATATAAGCATTCTAGTAAGTTTCTATTTTTGATTCCTCTCATTCTAGGATTAGTATTCTTTTGATTTTCTATTTAGTTATTCTTGCCTCTTATATGTTCTTGATATTCCATTAGAGTGAAGCCTTGTTCTCTCTAATTCTTCCCTTGAATCCATGGTGAAATTGCTATGGAAACCATGTTGTTCCCAAATTAGAAACTCATATTCCAAATTATAAAGTACTAATTTTTGGACCATGGATGATGCCCAATTCATGCTAGATAGTCTTATTATGTTTGTGTGAAGTTCCCTTTTGAATTTCGGATCAATCGGACTTCAAACGAAGAAGTTATGACCAAAACAGTGCATTATGTACCTTGCTGTCTCCATTGGTTGATTGGAGCCAGTAGACCAATCCAATCGACCAATGAGATCTGTTTGCAGATTTAGGTCTTTGTTGCTCTATTTAAGTCCAATCTTGGGATTACTTCGTCTCCTTTGCCTCCTAAGCCTCTGGAACAAGTTAGAACTCCATTCTAATCAATTTCCTTGCATCCTTGGTTGATTCCTTGCAAGAACTCAAGTAATCTTCTTCCTCTTGCATCAAAGGTATGTCTACACTCTCTTCTTCTTCTCCATCTCTGTTTTTCTTTCCTTTTTGGGCTGAGACAGTAGAGAAGATGCTGCATTCTCTGTTGCAAACATCTCTCTACTCATCCCTCATGATCTTCCTAAGGATTAATGGCTAATGCAATGTTCTTAATCATGATTATTGCAAGCTTTTGAAGGAATCATGATCCAAATCATGATCTTGTCTTCATTCATCTTTTGATTCAAATTCTAATCTTCTTAGATCTGTTTTATTGATCATATTAGTAGTCAATCGTTGTGTTTTCTTTACAAGAGTTGTAACCTATCAATCTCTAGTTCTTTCTTCTTGATCATACCATGCTTTCTCCAAGAACCATGACTGATACATTTATGGTAAGTTTTGTTTCCTTATTTAGATTCATGTTCTTCAGTCTTAGATCTATTTTTCTTGAAGATCTATGCATGTTTTTCATGATTTCTTTATCACAATCAATGATCCGTCATCCTATCGTTCTTGTCCATGATTTTTACCATGAATTCTTCAAGAACCATGATTGATCTAATTATGGTAACTTTTGTTTCCTAATTTGTAACTTGAAGACTTGATTTGATTAGTGTTTTGAAGTCCTCTATATACTAGGATACTGTCATAGTAGTTTCCCCCTTGTTTGGTACCCTTTTGAACCACCAAATTCGATTCTATATTCTAAAAACTCTGATTTTGAAGGCCGCTGTCTCTATTGGTCGACTCATTGGTCGACTGAGGCAGTAGACCAAGTCAATCAACCAATGAGGACAATAACCTCATATTTGGTCTGTTTTGGATGATTTGATCTCTTACCTTCTAAATTTCTTTCCTAATATGATATATATACTTGTTTAGGACCTTCTTGCCAAGTTTGGGAAGATTCTCCTTGATCCTTGGAGATTCTCTTCAAGTTATATAAGGTAAGGATGGTTACTTCTATAATAGCATAGATTGTGTGATTTTAGTTTCTATATTAGAATGTTTCGGATTTGTTACCATAAATAGATTCTTTTATGAATATATTACTGTTGCACTTACTTTAATTACAGTAGCTTTATTTACTTGTATTCTTTAGTTTATGAATATCTTTATTTGTCAATTGTATATGAGATGGATCTTATTATGGTATATTTTCTATATACTGTAAATGTGTATGATATGATTGATTTGTGTTTGTGATTGATTAAGTATGGTTCGGCTGTCCTTGGACAACTACAAGAATATTATGGGATGTTTCCGGAGATGCCCTTGGACACCTTCCTAAACTGTTGGATGACATATTTAGGGCTGTCTAGTAGTGTTTGGCTAGGAATACCCCGTTATATCAGACCCTATTCGGAAGGGTATTGAGACCGAACGACCTGTGGTAGCAATGGATATTCATGGGCGCTCAAGACCGGTAACCAGCCCATGAGAGGACAGGAATCACATTGTGGGGGCCATTTATTGGTAGGGTTGCATATGGATAGACTTGGGCTCATGGGCGCTCAAGACCGGCAACCAACCCGTGAGAGGACGTGAGAGCTTCCCATTTACCATATGTGGATAACCAATAGGGTTGATGAGTCTGTAGTCAGGGACTATGAGGACTCTAGTGTGAAGGATACCGGAAAGGATCACCAGGGGCGAGGAATGGACGTATCTAGATCTGACTTTATATAACTAAGTAGGAGACTTGCATTTGGCTAGGCTTTACCCTGACATGCGCCAGTACTTAGACCAATGGTGATGTGAGAGAGCGGTGACCTATACCCCCAGTCATGGAATGTCCCGAGGGATGCCGGACCCACTACCAAAAGGCATTGTGTGATGAGACCTTCCTAAAGAAGTACGGTGCTATGACTTAAAGCATGTCTGCCAATAGAGACCAGCATACATAGAGTTAGATTCATACATTCATTGTTTGTCTCATACCATATTGCATTTATGTTTGTTTTGAAATCCTGCCATTTATGTTATTATGGATTTAACTGCCTTACCGGGTTTCTTTCGAAACTCACTCCTTTTGTACCATATCTGTTGTTAGACTTCTCTGCAGGTTTGGTATATGATGACGGTCCATATAAGGAAGCGCAAGGTGAAGAAGATGAAGACTGAAGATGAAGAAGAGCCAATTGAAGATGTAGATTAGATTTCTCTTGTTTCTTCTAGACTTATCTTTTACTTTACTTGTATTAGCTTAGAGCTTTACTTAGATTTTGATCTACCTTCCGCATATGTTTGTGGAGTATATTTCTGCTATACTCTACACTTGTCTTTGTTTGGTATCTTTTCATTCCGCACTCTGATATTCTTAGTGATCCTTCTGAGATCTTTTCTTGAATTTTATTATTAACTTATTATAATACAATGATTTGTTCTTGCTTTTGATTATGTTATTGTGCTAAATGGATATGATCGTTCCTAAACTTGATCTCTTGGGCTGTGGATCACTTCCCCGGGTAATCCAGATAGAGTACCGGCTGGGGGGATGTGACACGGTCGCTACTGGCGGTCGATTGACTTAAGCGACAGGCCCAATTGTTGTTGCCCAGATTTTTGGATTTTGGCTTTGTTTTGATTCTTTTTGGACTTTGTGCTTAATGTTGCCCCTGTTTATGAATGTTGACCATGTTGTGGTGTTTATTTCATTTGAAGAATCTTTTTCCGGACTTGATCATATAGTGTTGCTAATTTCTGGAATTCTTTTTGCAGAATGGTTCAGTTAAGGACTCGCGCTATACTTAATGGTCAAGGAGGTGAAGATGGTGGAGAAGATCAGAACTGTGTTGAGATACCTATCGGAAACATTGGAACTAAGATTTCGAGAGTTGAAACCCCTCTTCCTGGTGGAAATCCTCCTCCAGAAGCACCGCAAGTAGTCTCTATTCAGGATGTGATGAAAATTCTGGGAAACATGTTGCATCAACAGCATAATCAGTTTACTACTATGATGCAAGGTTTCGCGACTACTCAGCAGAATGCCCAAGCAGCTCTTAATCCTAATGGAGCTGGTACTTCTGCAGCTGGTACTTTTGTGGATGGTTTTGCCCCTGGACCTCATGCAAGACTGATGGAGCATTTCTTGGAGTTGCAGATCCCTGGCTTACTTGGTATTTCGTTGGATGCATTGTTTCCTAACAAGTGGATCCGAGAGATGGAAAAAGCTTTTTGCAACCTCCGCTGCAATGAAGCTCAGAAGATTCTGTGTGTAGAACAGAGATTGCAACATGAAGTTGATGCGTGGTGGAATGCTACCCGACCTATTTTGGAAGCTTTGCACCCGGTTCTTACTTGGAAAATTTTCAAGGATGCATTTTGCAAGAATTATTTTCCTGAGTCTGTGAGAGATGCTAAAGAAGCTGAGTTTATGACACTCACACAGGGACCTAGTTCTGTTCTGGAGTACCAGAAGAAGTTTGAAGAGTTGTTTTACTTTGCCTCTGCAGCATTCAAAGGTGATAGAGAAAAGGCAAAGAAATTCTTCAAAGTTTGAGGCCGTCACTGAAGACTTATCTGGCGATTCATCTGATTGTGGACTATGCTGAGATGGTTTAGAATGAGAAGAAGGTAGAAGATAATGAAAGAGAGAATTATCAGCTCCAGTGTTTTGTTGCGAACCGGAATCATTTGGTGGACCGTAACCGGAGATTCTCTAGGCCTGCTCCTTATTCTGCCCCCTCATTTCAGCCTAAAGGAGCTAGTCCCAGCTTTAGCTCTGCCTCGAGTTATGGTTCTAGCAGTGCACCAGTGCATCCTATTGCAGGTAGTCAGGGTACTGGACCGATCTATGCTAACCCCCGTCCAGTGGTTAATAACCAGAGACCTGCATATCCTCCTTCAGTAGCTCCTGTGGGCAGTAGGGATTTGACTTGCTTTAACTTTGGAAAGCCGGGTTATTATTCCCGTAACTGCACTCAAAAGCCGAATCCTCAGATGTCAGCTTTGAAGTCTGCTTCGAATGTTCCCTTTGGGAAAGTGTTTAGTGTTGTTAGTTCAGAATCTGAGATAGATCACGATGTTGTGACAGGTATTATTTCAGTATCATCTACCTCTGCTTTTGTACTATTTGATACTGGTGCATCTCATTCATTCATAGCATCTTCATTGTGAGTCGTATCCTTGTTGCACTTGCGAAGTTGGAAAGAGGACTAGTTATTAGTACTCCTACCAAATTTGTTGTTAGATTAGATGAAGTGGTTGAGTCATGTTTAGTTGATATTGTTGGTAGAATTCTTGAAGCCTAGTTGATCAAGTTGGATATGTCTGATTTTGATGTGATACTTGGAATGGATTGGTTATCAAATATGGCGCAATTATCCTTTGTTTTGAAAGAAATGTATTGTTTCATCCTAAGGATGATAGTCTGTTTGAGTATCAAGGAAGTCAAGGGAAGTTGAGCAAGAAGATTGTGGCTACAACTGTGAAAGTCAGGCAGTGGACCAAGGATGTTTGATTTCTTTCCTCTTCTGTGGATGTCTCAGAAGGTGTGAAACAATTGTCTGATATTAAAGTTGTCAGGGACTTTCCTGATGTTTTCCCTGATGATTTGTCTTGTTTGCCTCTAGAGAGGGAGTTAGAATTTTCAATTGATCTAATTCCTAGAGCAGCCCCTGTTTCGGAAGTTCGGTATCGGATGGCTCCGACTGAGTTGAAGGAACTTCAGACTTAGTTAAATGATTTGACAAGAAAAGGGTTTATCCAACCCAGTGTTTCGCCTTGGGGAGCCCCGGTGTTCTCGTGAAGAAGAAGGACAGTAGTATGCGGATGTGCATAGACTATCGGGAATTGAACAAGTTGATGATTAAAAATAAATATCCCCTTCCTAGGATCGATGACTTGTTTGATCAGTTGAAAGGTGCCACTATGTTCTTGAAGATCAATTTGAGATCTGGGTATCATCAGTTGAGAGTGAAGTCCAGTAATGTCTGCAGGACTGCATTTAGGACTAGATATGGGCATTACGAATTTCAATCTGGGTATCATCAGTTGAGACTTTTGGTCTTACTAATGCACCAACAACATTCATGGATCTGATGAACCGAGTATTTCAGGATGTTTTGGATAAGTTTATCATTGTATTTATAGACGACATTCTGATTTATTCGAAGAGCGAAGAAGAGCATGTCGTGCACTTGAGTTTTGCTCTACAACATTTGAGAGAGAAGAAGTTGTTTGCCAAGTTCAGTAAATGTGACTTTTGGTTACCTAAAGTTTTGTTCTTAGGTCACATTGTTTCTGCTGATGGTATTAAGGTTGACCTTGCAAAGGTTCAAGCTATTGCCGATTGGGACCGACCTAAGTCAGTCACTAAGATTCGAAGTCTTCTTGGTATGGCGGGATATTATAGGCGTTTCATTGAGAATTTCTCTAGACTCTCAGCTCCTATGACAAAGCTTACCAGAAAAGGAATAAGGTTTGAGTGGAATGAAGCATGTGAAAAGAGTTTCCAAGAACTCAAGAAGAGGTTGACTAAGGCTCCGGTTTTGACGATACCAGATGACTTTGGAGGTTTGACAGTGTATATTGATGCCTCTAAAGTTGGTTTGGGTTGTGTTTTGATGCAGCATGGAAAGGTTGTAGCTTATGCTTCTAGGCAGTTGAAGAACTACGAGCATAACTATCCTACTCATGATTTGGAATTGGCAGCTATGGTTTTTGCTTTGAAGATCTTGCGTCACTATCTTTATGGTGAAAAGATATCGATTTTCACTGACCACAAGAGTCTCAAGTATTTCTTTACTCAAAAGGAGTTGAATATGAGACAAAGAAGATGGCTAGAACTGGTGAAGGACTATGATTGTGATATTCAATATCATCCAGGAAAAGCTAATGTGGTTGTTGATGCTTTGAGTAGAAAGAGTAATCGAGAAAGTGTGGATCTGACATCTCTTAATAAGCCCTTATTGTTCTCTATGGTCAGATTTGGACTTGAGATTTTGTCAGAAAGTTTTGGTGCTATTTTGACAGTTGTGTCAGTTCGACAGAGTTTGAGGGACCGAATTGTTGCTCTGCAGTCGACTGATCCTGAATTGAAGAAGAAGATTGACCTGATCACTTCGAAGACTAAGGACGTGGAAGATTTCTCCCTAGCCTTTGATGGTGCTCTTATTTTTAGAGAAAGAGTTTGTGTTCCTGCTGTGAAGACCTCAGAAAAGAAATCTTGACTGAGGCTCATCAGTCCATCTTTACTATTCATCCCAGAAGTGTGAAGATGTACCATGATTTGAAAGGGTATTTTTGGTGGTTCGGCATGAAGAATGATGTGGAAGACTTCATTGATAAGTGTGGAACTTGTCAACGTGTGAAAGCTGTCTGGCAGCCTTCGTCTGGCCTTCTGCAACCTCTTCCAGTACCTAGTTGGAAGTGGGAAGACATTGCTATGGATTTTGTCACAGGTCTATACCCTAAACTAGCAAAGGGAATGACTCAGTTGGCCCGACTTTATGTTGACAATGTGGTGAGACTACATGGTGTTCCTGTTAGTATTGTGTCAGATAGAGACCCGAGGTTTACTTCACGTTTCTGGAATAGTCTGCAGAAAGCTCTGGGTACTCAGCTGAATTTGAGTACTGCTCATCATCCTCAGACCGATGGACAGTCGGAAAGGACCATACAAAATTTGGAAGATATGCTTAGAGCGTGCGTTATAGATATAAGTGGTAACTGGGATGACCACCTAGCTTTGGTGGAGTTTGCTTACAATAACAATTATCAGTCTACTATTGGAATGGCCCCGTTTAAAGCTTTGTATGGAAAGACTTGTAGAACTCCTCTGTATTGGGATGAAGTTGGGGAAAGGCGTATTATTGGCCCTGATCTAATTGAAACCACCAGTACCATGGTGGATATGATTAGAGAAAGGATCAAAACTGCCCAGTCTCGATAAAAGTCTTATGCAATTAAAAGAAGATCAAACCTTGAGTTTCAAGTTGGTGAGCGTGCGTTTCTTAAAGTTTCGTCGACTAAGGGAGTCATGCGTTTCAATATCAAAGGAAACCTCAGCCTAGGTATATTGGTCCCTTTGACATTATCGAAAAAGTTGGACCAGTAGCTTATCGGTTGGCTCTGCCTCCGTCTCTTGTTGGTGTGCATGATGTTTTCCATGTGTCTATGCTAAGGCAATGCTTGGCAAATGCAGAGCAGTTGCTCCAGCATGAACCGGAAGGTTTGAGTGCGGATTTGACGTATGATGAAGAACCGGCTGAGATTTTGGATCAGAAGGTTAAGCAATTGAGAAACCGGACTATACCTTTGGTGAAGATCAGATGGAAGAATCATTCTTTTGAGGAAGCATCTTAGGAAAAAGAAGATGAGATGTGGTCTAAGTATCCTCACCTTTTTGGACCTTCAGGTACGTTGTAATTTTGGGGATGAAATTTCTTTTAAGGAGGGAAGGATGTAACAACCCCTGTATTTCTAACCCGGGATCCGTATTGCAAGTCCGAGAACCCGAAGGTCTAGTCGGGTAAATTTGTGGAGTGTTCGGATTGAAGTCCATGATCCATACCCTGAACCCATGGATCTGGATTCTCTGACTGAAGAGCCTGCCTTGCTTGGTAGTTGGACTTCTGGAAGGCAAGTGATGTTTGGGGATGTCCGGATTGAAGGTAAGATCTCCCCCATGTCTTCATTAGGGCTAGGTTGTACTTGGACATCAACCCCCCCTAGCAAAGCACCCTTGTATAGCAAAATACATGGGGGCGGTTGCTAGTGGCGGTCAATTGAACCAAGCGACCGTCCTGGTTCTGGTTGTGGGTTTTTGCCCTATTTTGCCCCCTGACTTCTATAAATAGTAACCCTCGCCTATTTTACGAATATTTTATTCGTGGTTACCATTTTTGGAGGTTAGACGGCTATGGAGAAGTGCTGAAAGCAGATCTAAAGTACTGTTAGAGTCCCAGAAGGTTCTATTGTCATTCATAGTTGATCTGGTTGAGGTAAGTGATTCCCTGTTCACTCATGCTTCACCACTTGCTATGATAAAAGTAGATTAGTGTTTTCCTTTGGTTGTTCTTGGTCCTTCTATTGCATCGCCTACCTTTTTGTTAATCTTTGGTAAGATCAGATCCGAAAACGAAACCCTGCTTCCGTGAAAAGGGCTGATCTAATCAAGAGGGAGGTTTTTGGATAACCAATTTGATGTCTTTGTTTAGGTTTAGTATCACCCGTGGTTATGGGGTTGAAAACGGATGATCAGAAGCTTGAGTTTTGGATTGAAACACTTTGTTTTTGGGGCGGTCACTAGTGGCGGTCACTCAACCTAAGCGACCAGCCCAAGCGACCGGCTGGTTTCCAGTGACCAAATGGCTTTTGGT
Organism: Hakea prostrata; assembly: GCF_041222555.1. Lineage (NCBI taxonomy): Eukaryota > Viridiplantae > Streptophyta > Magnoliopsida > Proteales > Proteaceae > Hakea > Hakea prostrata. Next base: position 43,664,543 of record NC_142602.1, on the reverse strand, counting down.
TTTGATCCGATTTGATTAATTTGACTTATAACTTGTTGTAACCTTGTATATAGGTGTCCTCTATTTGATGAGAAATTTTTATAATTGTTTACGGACGAATTACTTATACGCAGGTAAGGGCATACAATCCTGTCTTTACGAATTGACTTGAACATGCTAGTCCAGTGTCTATTATTATTAATCTTTCATTTCATATGTTGCTGTAACCATGTCTTATCTGTTGATCTTGTTATATAACTGCTGTTTGTATTGTTTATACATGCACTTTGTTGATTATGAATGTGATATGATGTTGGTTGATAATACGTGGTTCTGATGGAATAGATATTCTAATTGGATATCTTAGCTTGGGATATCAGAAGGCTGTGGTATGAGACACATGCCTGCTGATGTCTCCAGCACTGTCATAACTATTGGATGACATTCTTAGGTAGAGTCTAGAGTTGCATGGCTAGGTACCCCACATGCTACTACCTTTTCGGTAGGGGAATTGAAACCGGATGACCCGTGATGACAGTGATGTGACGATGGTCCACTGTTAGTCATATAAATGGTAGGGTTGCATATGTTAAGGTTGGGCTCATGGACGTCCAAGGAATGGACCGGGTGTTGTGAGGAGTCATGAGAGCATCCCGCCCCAACAATATGTGGATGACGATAGGGTTATGGAATGAAGTCCAATAGCGGTAGCCAGTCCGTGAGGATTCTCATTCCTAGATTGCGAAGGATACTGAACCGAGTTGGTTGGTGCCATAGGGGATGTATCTGGACTTCATGTAGTATGTTACTTGTATGACCTTGCATTGGATTAGAAACCCCGACATGCGCCAATACTCATTGCCAATGGTCGTGTTGAGAGAGTGTTGACTTAACCCCAGCCATGGTTTGAGAGCCAGGTGTGGACTTTCCATTTTACCCAGGATCCCTACAGAGGTAACCAGTCCTTGCCGGATCAGAGTGACTAGACCTACCCAGAGGATGGCTGGTGTATATCTTAAAGCATCTCAACTGTTAGAGACTTGCATGGTTAGATCTTAGTAGCATTCATACTTTGCACTCATACATATCATATATGCATTTCTGACTTGTTGGACATATGGATGGGAATTGTTATTGTTCTTACTGAGTTCTCCAGAACTCATTCCTTTATTTGTATATGTTTTATTAGTCTGCGCAGATGGAGGAAATGTGTCGGAAGATGGATTGGTTTCCTATGAAGGAACCTTCCCATATGAAGAAGATGTGGCACCGGCAATGGGAAATGGAGATAGCATGTGCAGGAGCTCCTATGAGTGCATGGAATGCGCTTATCGCACCCATTGATGGGAGGAGGAGACAAGTTGCCAGACAATTTGCTCACCGTATAGAGGAGAATTGGAGGACCCTCATCTTGTTAAACTTAAGTCTAAGTTTTTAGCCTTAGAAAAAGAAACTGGAACGAAACTTATTTAAACCTTTTGAATTGCTTCCACTAAACTCGTATTCTTTTGATTTATTATTCTTTCATTGATTATTTATTGGAGTATTTGGACTCTTGTAATCCTTGAATTCATTAATTGAACTATTCTTGATCTTGATTGTCTTTATTTGTATTTATTATTATTGATAGACTAAAATCGTGGATCTTGTGACGGATCATTCCCACGGGTTGTCGGGCGGGCAACCAAGACTGGCGGGTGGGGTGTGACACATATCAATCATGATTAAGTCCTAAAACAGTAATAGAGAACATGCATTCAAATCCTATGACAGATAAGAATGTAATTTAGGTTATATGCAAGTGAACATTCTCACCTTGTTGTTGACTTAGATCCTTTGAAGAGTAGACCAAAAGACGGATTCAAATTTGCCCCTAAAGTCCTAACAATATGATGATTCAATGTTAGGAATAAACCCTAAAGGTTTGAAGATGAAAAGAGGGCAAAACAAGGCCTTCTACTATCAGCAGTACCCTTGGTCGCCTGAGGCTGCCAAGCCAATCGACCAAGGCTACTGTGTACGGACAACAAAACCTAAAATCGATCGAAACTCCTCGTTTGGGTTCCAAATCACTCCAAAATTAATTAGAAAACTCTAAAATAATAGTAGGACATCATTTAGTATGATCTAGGCATTAATCAAGGCCAAAAGAATGAAAACAAAACGAGTCCTATATTAGGTTTAATCCAAAATCAAACAATAGATGCACAAATATACTAGAGCGAGTGGAGATTCACTCTAGGATAAAGAGAATAATAGAATAAGGTCTAAAAACATCATAGAATATGATCTAACATGGATTGATAATCAAACTAATCATAGAGGATAAGAATCACATAGATTCATGCTAGGTCTTTACCAAAATCACACTGTGAAGTTCACGGAAGAGCTAGAGTGAATGGAGATTCACTCTAGAACTAAGAGAATGGAAGAATAGGTCATTATAGTAGATTTAGACCTTCTTCAAAGTCTAACAGTAGGTAGAAACAATAGAGAAAGTAGAACTAGAAGGAAGAGAATGAATGCTAACCTTGTAGAAGAAGAATCGTCGGACAGAAAACTTCACGGATGCTTCAAAATCTTCCTTCACCTTGGAGAGGGTTCTCTTGAGTGTCTCTGATGGCCTTCGAACATAATGATGTGTTTCAGAATGAAAGTCAATTAAATAGGGCTTCAGAAACCTAATTTCCCAAAAGTGACAATCCTGCCCCCAAATTGGTTGGTCGCCTGGGTTTCACTTGGGGCAACCAAGGCAGGTGACCAAGGCTGGCTACCAATTGTCCCCTTTTGGTTAAAACAACATTTTTTGTGTTCTAAAAGCTCTATCTCCTTCTTGGGTCCTTTTCCAAGTTATAGAAGGGTCATACCTGGTTTTCCAAGACCTTCCACTTGTGTCATTATTGTATTCTTGATCCATCTACTAAGTCCATCGACATTCAAGTTAGTTCTTCTTCCAAAATCCGACAAGGTTTTTAGCTTAGCATCACTCCATCTACTTCCATTGATTCCAACTCAAATCCAAAGGGTTCAATTTTGATGGCCCACAATTACCTTCTTCCCTCACTCCAGGTTTTTGGACCTACAATATAAATTTTTGGGTTAGGGTTATGAGGGATTTCACAATATATCATAAACATTATTAATCACATGTTTATTGCAATTTCATAGTCATAATAATCATTCCTAAACCCTAACAACAATATGTAATCATATAAGCAAATTTCATAACAATCAAGAATATAACAATGGTTATGTGCAAGCAAGGTAAGAAATATCGGCGGAATGTGCCGGTTCACCAAGGGGCGAAACCTAGAGAACCGGCGTATTTTGCCAATTTTTCGCCGATACTTTAGGCGATGGATATTCATTCGGTCAATAATATCTAAATGGTATTCTTAATTAAATTGAAGAAATGGAAACAGGTGATCAAATCATTAATTTCATAATTAATGCTTGGGCCCACTCTAAATGACTCACCACCGTGAATAATATCAACTCTTTAAATTGTGAGCACTGAGCATGTAACAACCCTCGTATTTCTAACCCGGGATTAGTATTGCAGGTCCGAGAACCCGAAGGTCTAGTCGAGTTAATTTGTGGAGTGTCTGGATAGAAGTCCATGATCCATACCCTAAACCCATGGATCTGAATTCTCTTGATGAAGAACCTGCCTTGCTTGGAAGTTGGATCTTTGGAAGGCAAGTGGTGTCTTGAGATGTCCGAAATGAAGGTAAGACCTCCCTCATGTGTTAATTAGGATTAGGTTGTACTTGGATTTCAAACCCCTGAGCAAAGCACCCTTCTATAGCAATATACTAGAGGGCGGTTGCTAGTGGCGGTTGATTGGGCCAAGCGACCACCTGGTCCTAGTTGTGGGGTTTTGCCCTAATTTGCCCCTAGAGCTCTAGAAATAGCAACCCTCACCCACTTGACGAATATTATATTCGGGATTGTTGTTTTTGGTGGTTAGGAGGAAGTGGAGATGTGTTGGAAGGTGAGCAAAGTGTTGTTGATGATCTGGAAGCTTCTCCCTTCTTTTCTAGCTGATTTGGTTGAGGTAAGTGGTTCCCTGATCACTCATTGCCTTTCTTCAGCTATTGAATAGTGTAGTAGTGACCTCTTTTTGGTTGTTCATGATCCTCTCTTTACAATACCTCCCTTTTTAATGTCCTTGATGAAATTCTGTCCGAAAACGAAACCCTTCTTTCACGAAAAGGATGGATCTAATTAAGGGATTTTTGGATGACTAATTTGTGTTAATTGTTAGGTTTCATGTTGCCCCTTGGTTATGGGTGTGTTAGGTTAGAAATTTGGATTGAGATCATCCCAAAATTGGATTGAAAACGGATGATCAAAAGCTTAAGTTTCAGATTGAAAACACACTATTTTTGTGGCGGTTGCTCAAGGCGGTCGCTTGAGCCAAGTGACCGGCTGGTTTCCAGAGAGCATGTGGCTTTTGGCTTTTATCCAATTTGATTCATTTGACTTATATATTATTGTAACCCTGTTTATAGGTGTCATCTGTTTTTAGTAAAAGTTTTATAATTGTTTCTGGTTTGCATTCTAGAGAATTTCTACTTATTTATAGGTAAGCACATACAATCTTATCTTTATGAAATGACTTGAACATACTAGTCCAGTGTCTCTCATTATTGTTCTTAACTGTATATAATGCTATAACTGTATATATAACATGTTGATTTTATCATACACTTGTTGTTTGTATTGTCTTGATATGTACTTTATCAATTATGATTATGGTATGATGATGATGATGGTTTGTGGTTCTGATGGAAAGAGTATTCCATTGGGATATCTTGGCTTGAGATATCAGAGGGATGTGGTATGGGACACATGCTCGCTGATGACTTCAGCACTATCATAACTACTAGATGACATACCTAGGTAGAGTCTAGAGTTGCATGGCTAGGTACCCTACATACTACTACCCTTTCGGTAGGGGAATTGAAGCCGGATGACCCGTGACGATGGTGATGTGACTCTGTTTCATCCTACAGCGTTAACCAGTCCGTGCGCAAACTCAGTGGTCCATTGTTGCTCATACAATGGTAGGGTTGCATGTGTTAGGGTTGGGCTCATGGACGTCCAAGGAGCGGACTGGGTATCATGAGGAGTCATAAGAGCTTTCCACCCCCAACAATATGTGGATGACCATAGGGTTATGGAATGGAGTCCAATAGCGGTAGCCAATCCATGAGGATTTCATTCCGAGGTTGTGAAGGATACTGAACCGAGTTGGTTGGTGCCATAAGGGATGTATCCAGACTCCATGTAGTGTGTTACTATTATGACTTACATTTGATTAGAAACCCCAACATGCGCCAGTACTTATTGCCAATGGTTGTGGTGAGAGAGTGTTGACTTAACCCCAGCTATGGTTTAAGAGCCAGGTGTGGACTTACCCTTTTACCCAAGATCCCTACAGAGGTATCCAATCCTTGCAGGATTAGAGTAACTAGACCTACCCAGAGGAGGGCTAGTGTATAACTTAAAGCATGTCAGCTATTAGAGACTTGCATAGTTAGATCTTAGTGGCATTCATACTTTGCACTTCATACATATCATATATGCATTTCTGATGGTGTTAACATATGGAAGAGAATTTTGTTGTTCTTACTGAGTTCGTCATAACTCATTCCTTTATTTTCCATGTTATATTAGCCTGTACAGATAGAGGATATGTGCCAGAAAATGGATTGGTTTCCCATGAAGGAGTCTTCTCGTATGAAGAAGATGTGGCACCGACAAATGGAAATGGAAATAGCCAGAGCAGGAGCTCATGCAAGTGCATGGAGTGTGCTTATAGCACCCATTGATGGGCGTAGGAGACGGGTTGCCAGACATTTTGCCGACTGTCTGGAGAAGAACTGGAGAACCCCCTTCCTTGCTAAACATGAACTACATTTTCTAGCTTTAGAGAAAGAAACTAGAAAGAAGATTATTTGATTCATTTTATTTGCTTCCGCTGAACTCATTATTCTTTTTGGATAGTTTATTCTTTCCTTGATTATTTTTATTGGAGTATTTGGACTCCTATAATCCTTTTATTTAATTATTGAACTTATTATTGCTCATGATTATCTTTACTTGCATTTATTATTATTGATGGGTAAGACCGTGGATCCTGTGACGGATCACTCCCACGAGTTGTCGGGCGGGTAACTGAGACCGGCTGGTGGGGTGTGACAGAGCATGTGAAGATCAGTCATTTATAATAAATGCTTGGCCCCACTTTAAACATCACATAAGTCATAACCCTTTGTATGTTGTACCTTGAGAATTGAACATTACCTTTAGTTTCTTCACTTCATCTTCTTCTTCTTCTCTAAAGTTGCAGGCTTGCAGTGCAAGTCTCAAATGGTTGCAGGTGGGGTTCTTCCTTTTATTTATTTATTTCTTTCTCACCTTCCTCCCCTTTGCTAAGTTAGTCGAGGTTGTTTTCCATCTCCGACGAACAAAGAATGATGCCACAGCAGCCTCAACGGTGGATCCAAGTACGCCGGCGAACGTTTTCACGTTTTTTACTTGTTTTTCACTTGTATTTCTCCCTTTTACCGGAAAATAGATAAAAAATCAATGACATCTCGCCAGATTGCATATCAGTTGAGATTTCGGTTTGCTGAGAACCGAAACCACTGAATTTTGGCAATTTTGCGCACCCTGTGTGCAAGTGAACGTCCTTACTTTCCTATCAATTTGTAACCTTGTAAAATAGGCCAAAGAATATGTTTACGCTTCCTAAAAAGTCCTACAACATGTTGGTTAAAAGTTAGAAACAACCCTAGAGGTATGATGTTGAAAAGAGAAACAAACGATCAACGTGGTGGTGGGTGGGTTGGTCAGGTGGGTTGCCTGAGGCAACTAGGGCAATCAACCTAGACATGAAAACGGACAGATTTGGCTCAGATCCACAAAAAAACTTCCTGTTTGGGTTCTAAACTACTCCGAAATTATTTAGAAGACTCTGAAATCATACTAGAACATTATCTAACATAGTTTGAGATCAAACACAACAAAAAGAATGAAAACTTAACGAATCCTATATTAGGTCTTCTCCGAAATCTAACCGCAAGATTCACAGATGAGCCAGAGTGAATGGGGATTCACTCTAGAGTAAGGAGGATAGAAGAATTAGGTCATTAAAGCAAGTAGAAACCTTCAACTAGGTCTTGGCGGTAGCAGGAATCAATCAAAAGAAGAGAACTAGAACAAAGAAGATGAATACTAACCTTTAAGAAAGCGAATCAGCGTTTGAAAACCTCGAAGAATGCATCCCACACCTTTCTTTTAGGAGCTTAAACGTTCTCTAATGGCTTTAGAACATAATGACACGTTTCAGAACAAAAAATCAATAAATAGGCCTTCAAAAATCACTTTTCCCAAAATATCTGTTTTTCTTCAAAACTGGGTGGGTGGCTTGGGGCTACCAGGGCAAGCAACCCACCCTTGATACTTTTGTTCCAAGAGTGAATTTAAGGCCTTGAATACCCTATCTCTTCCTTGGTTCCTTTTCTATGCTATAGAAAAGTCTTACCTGATTTTTCGAGACCTTCAACATGTGTCATCACTTTATTCTTGATCCATCTACCAAGTCCGTAAACGTCCGAGTAAGATTTTCTTCCAAATTCTGACATAACTCCCAACTCAGCATCATCTCCATCTACTTCCACTAGTTCGGAAACCAAACCAATGGTCTCTATTTGGGTGGCTCACAATTGCCTTCTACCCGCACTCCAGGTTTTTGGACCTACATATGATTTCCAAGTTAAGGTTTTGCGGGATTTCACACAGCACCCCAAACCGCACACTTTACACCACACCCAACACCCACTCCCCAACCCATCCACGCACCCCCTAGCTCCTACCCCAGCCAAATCCACCTTAGTAAACTGTAATGTTGTATTCATTGCTGTATTATTTCTTGTATGTCTATTTCTCAGTAATACATTTGTCATTGTTTTGTTGTATTAGTGTTGTCTTGTTGTAGTAGTGAACATATTTTGTTTAACGTTATAATGAGAAACATAGTTTAGGGTTTAGGGTCTAATGCATAATAGTGGACATGTTGTCTAATACATATGTTGAGTTTATTTTTGCATAGTTAATGAATATGTTGTCTAATGCATAAACATATTTATTTTTGGGTGCAACTGTGAAAGTATATTTGCGTTGGTGCTTATGTCTTGTTTTTCTTATTTATATTCATTTGATAGGATGTCAAGTTCGAGTGTGAATGACAATCAGGATTACTATCTAAAGTATAACAACTGTAAGTGCAAGTGCGGGAAGTTACCACCAGTGAAAATCTCAAAAGTCAATGAATCATCCCAAGAGGCTGCAACAGACATGTGAGAGTTTTCCTAATGGGTGTGGATATTCAAGTGGTAAAATCCAATTGGAGAAGAAAGCACACCCAATCCTGCGTTTTCCACTAATACCGAAGAAAATGAAGACCGGGTGAAATCCTTGAAGAAGAGAGTAAAGCAGCTGGAGAATGAAGTACCCTTATTGAAGAACAATCAAGCCTTAAAGAAGAATTTAGGTTTGGTTATAATATTATGTAGTATTGCATCAAAATGATGTACTTATGTAACCAGTGATTGAAATTATGTATTTGCTTCTAGTGTACAATGTGATGTCACTTTATAGAATTCTTTTGAGCCTATTGAATTATGCATATCATCCTCCAATATAAAAACCAACCAATCCCCCCAAGAAAGAAGTAATCAGAGATTTTCTTGTAATGCTTACTAACTCGTGATGCTTATCAAGTAGTGATTAAATGATTGGAGTAAAAATAATGTATGCATAATTATTTGAAGAACAAATACCTCAAGAAAGATTTTTATTGCTTTCAACCTCAGGAAAACCCTGGGCACTAACTCTGTTATACAAAATGTATAAAATGTCTGGGTTTGGTATAAGAAACAATGTTAGTTTGTTTCTTTTTGAAGCTATAAATAAAGCCCCATTGTCTGAACTTGCAAGTTGAGTTGATTAATAAAACTGAAATCCAGAAATTGGAAGCAAGAGAGACGTGGGTTTTCCTTTGGGATGCTTGCGTGTTAGAGAATAGCACATATGCATTATTTCTCATATTGTAATGTTTTCATATTCTATAAATATAACACTATGATCTCATATTGAGATCATGAGTTCATTCATTTAACATGGTATCATCACCGAAGGTTCGCTCCTGAGGACTTTTTGGTCTTTTTCTCCTTGCTCACCTGCGCTCCTTTTTCTCTCTCCTCTCTCCTTGTTCTTTGCTCGATTCTTGATCTTTTCTTGCTTTTCATGTTTTCTGATACGGTTACATCTGCATCTGTCCCTTCCATGGCGTCTCCGGCTGGTTCTTCTTCTTCATCAATGGGTTTTTCCAATATCCATCATTTTCTCTCAATTAGGTTAACCTCTGAGAACTATCTCGTTTGGCAGAGTCAATTTCTTCCTCTCGCTTCATTGTTATGGCATGATGGGGCTGATTGATGGTACAAACCCTAGGCCTTCACCATTCTTGGATTCCACTTCGTCTTCACCAATCGACAATCCTGACTTCCTAACTTGGCAATATCAAGATCAGCTTCTGCTCAGTTGGATTTTGTCAAGTCTCACGGAGCCTGTTCATTCGCAAGTGGTAGGTCTTAGCACATCTCGCTGAAGTTTGGTCTACCTTGTCATCGACGTTTGCTTCTTCTTCTCAAGCAAGGGTTATGCAGTTGCGTATGCAACTTCATCACGTTAAAAAGGGTTCTGATTCGATGGCAGACTATTTGCTCAAACTCAAGAAAATTTCTGATGCCCTTGCTCTCGCTTCTCACCCGATCTCCGACTCGCATTTGGTGTTGTTTATTCTTGGTGGTTTGAGCACCGAATATCGTGCGTTTGTTACCTCAAATACTACTCGCGACACTCCGATCAAGATTTCGGATCTGTATGGTCTTTTATATTGTGAAGAGATGAGGTTGTCTTCTGCTTTGCACGATCTTACCAATGTTACTGCTCAAGTGGCGACTACCTCTTCTCGCCTATCTCGCGGTGGTTCTGCCTCGCGTTCTTTCAATTCAAGGTTCTCTAATGGTCGTTTTGGTAGTCGTTTTGCCTCATCTGGAGGGTGTTATGGTGGTCGTGGTTCATCTCTGTTTTGTCAGATCTGTGATCGTCCAGGTCATAATGCAAAATCTTGCTATCATCTTCAGCGCTATGCTTCAAGCTTTGTTTCAGGATCTGCTTCGTCTTGGAATTCTCCTAGAGCTAATGTTGCTACTTCAGGATCTGAGTCATATAGAGCAAGTCATGATGTTATGCATTGGATACCTGATTCGGGTGCTTCTCATCACATTACTTCTGATTTGAGTGCTCTCAGTTCACCGGCAGAGTATCTTGGTCCTGATTCAGTTCGTCTTGGTGATGGTTCAGGTCTGTCAATCTCTCATACTGGATCTTCGTCTTTCTCTATTAATGATCATAATTTTCATCTTGCTAATGTTCTTCATGTACCTACTGCTGCTCATAACTTGTTGTCTGTGCATCGGTTTGCTTGTGATAATGATGTTGTGATTGAATTTGGTGCTTGTGGTTTTGTTATTAAGGATTGGTGCTCGGGCCTGGTCCTTCTCCAAGGTCCTGCTGATAATGGAATTTACAGACTCCCTGTGACTTTGCATGATAGTTTTGTTACTGCCTTTTCTAGTCTCTGTGTTTCTTCTGATGTTTGGCATTCTCGTTTAGGCCATGCTAGTTTTCCCACTGTGACTCATTTACTAAATCAATTTCACCTACCCTCTTCTGGTTCTTGTTCCTCTTCTGTTTGCTCTGCTTGTCAATTAGGTAAATCACACAGGTTACCTTTTCTTTCTTGCTCCACAACTACTTCTGCCCCACTTCAACTTGTTTACTCTGATTTGTGGGGGCCTTCATCTGTTCTTTCTAATGATGGTCATCGTTATTATATTTCCTTTGTAGATGATTTTACCCGCTTTACATGGCTTTACACAATTACTAAAAAGTCTGATGCTCTTCAGGTTTTTCAAATCTTTAAGGCTCTTGCTGAAAATCAATTCTCTTGCACTCTTAAAAGCTTTCAATCTGACTGGGGTGGGGAATTTAGGAGTTTTACCACTTTTTTACAGTCTTGTGGTATTATTCATCGGTTGTCATGTCCTCACACATCTGAACAAAATGGCCGTGTTGAACGTAAACACCGTCATATTGTGGAAATGGGTCTTTCTTTACTTGCTCACTTTGGTTTGCCATTAAAATTTTGGTCTGAGGCTTTTTCTACTGCTGTCTTCATCATTAATCGCCTACCTACTACTGCTTTAAAGTCCGACACTCCTTTTCATAAGCTTTTTAATCGCCATCCGATTATACTTTTCTTAAAGTGTTTGGCTGCAGTTGTTTTCCATGTCTACGACCTTTTCATAATCATAAACTCAACTTTAGGTCATCTGCCTCTGTTTTTATTGGCTACAGTCCTAAGCATCATGGGTATAAATTCTTGTCCTTATCCACTGGACGGGTTATCATTTCACGTCATGTCATTTTTGATGAATCTTCATTTCCATTTCGTGCACTGTCTTCTTCTTCTTCTCCTCTATCACAATCTCCTTTATATGTTTCTTCTCCTTCTTTACCAGCACATTCATTTTTCAAATCAACTTCTCAAAATTGTGCTTCTGTTTTTCCTTCTTCACATGGGAATCATCGTCATGCATCACATATATTACAAGACAATTCTGGAGCATCAGCCCCTGCACCCACTGTTACGAACAATCAACCAGTTGTCTGTTATGCACAATCAACCAGTTGCTGTTCCTGGTTCTAGGCTACTGCAAGAAGGCTTCTCCTCTTCTCGTTTCAGATTGTATGCATGCACCTTCAGCAGTTGCTGTACCTGAAATTTCTGCAGCTGTTTTGGATCCTCTGCCTGATAATTTTGAGGTTGCTGATACTACAAAAGACCTTTCAGAGGGCTGCTATTCATGGAAAATCTGCCACTGATTTGGGTTCTTTACCCGGACGTCATGAAGTTGCTGTTTCCTCAAGTGATCCTCTTTTGGTTTCTTCAAATGGCTCTCTTACTTCTCTCGAATGATGTACTTGTTGCTGCTGATCCTTCTCAGCTGAATCATTCTGCAGCAAACATTCAACCTCCTTGTGGGTCTACTACTGCTGTTTTACATGATACGTTTGCAACAAATCCTCCCGATTTTGTTAATGGACTTTCTAATTTTGGTCATGCTGCTGTAAATAAACCAAGGACTGTCTATGAACCTTTACCAGGGACTGTTTCTGTTAATGATGTTTTTAATTCCCAACACTTTGATGACAACTCACATCCTAATGTGATCTCTAAACATCATATGGTGACTCGTTCAAAAGATGGAACCCGTACTCTCAAAGTACCTAAAAGCTACTATGCTTCTAGGTATCCGGTTCCACTAGCTCTCCTTACTCATATCTCTTCTAACAACGACCCAACTTCTTATGGTCAAGCGTCAAAATCCCTTGTTTGGCGTCTCGCAATGGATAATGAGTTTAATGCTCTTTTGACCAATCACACTTGGGTCCTCACCCCTCCACCTTTGGACCGTCGAGTAATTGGATGTAAGTGGCTTTATCGTATCAAACATAAGGCTGATGGAACCATAGACCGCTACAAGGCTCGTTTAGTGGCTAAGGGGTATACACAAGAATACGGGTTGGACTATGACGAAACTTTTAGTCCCGTGGTGAAACCCACTACCATTCGCATTGTTATTGCCTTGGCTGTCTCTTTCAACTGGCCTATTCGCCAACTTGATGTCAACAATGCGTTTCTGAATGGTACCCTGACTGAGGAGGTCTATATGCAACAACCTCCTGGATATGTGGATTCTAGATATCCTTCTTATGTTTGTAAACTCCAGAAATCCCTATATGGTCTCAAACAGGCGCCTCGGGCATGGTTTCAACGTCTTAGTACCTTTCTTCTGCATCATGGTTTTGCTGGTTCTAAAACTGATTCCTCATTGTTCATACGGCATCATCCTACAGCACCACTGTATGTCCTTGTTTATGTTGATGATATACTCATCACTGGGCCTTCTTCACATGCTATTGATGCTTTATTATGCATGTTATCTTCTGAGTTTGCTCTCAAAGATTTAGGTCCCGCTCGTTATTTTTTGGGAGTTGAGCTTATTCCTCTCAAAAACGGCATTCTTCTCTCACAACAAAAATATATTACTACTCTTCTAGATCGAGCAGACTTATTGGATGTAAAGCCTATTTCCACTCCAATGTCCTCCTCTCTTCGGTTTTCTGATGCAACTGATAAACCCATGGTTGATCCCACATTATATCGAAGCTTAGTTGGTGGTCTTCAATATGTCACTCTTACTCGCCCGGATTTGTCATATGTAGTAAATAAGCTCTGTCAATTTTTGGCATCTCCACAAGAGGTTCATTGGGTTGCTCTTAAAAGATTGCTGCGTTACTTGAAGGGTACTCTATTATTTGGTCTTCATATCACGCCGTCTTCTTCTACATCTTTAGATGCCTACTCTGATGCTGATTGGGCAGGTTGCGTTGTTGATCGAAAATCGCAGAGTGGTTATCTTATTTACCTGGGTCCCAATCTTATTTCTTGGCAATCCAAGAAACAGTCTACAGTTGCTCGTTCTAGCACTGAGAGTGAATATCGTGCTTTAGCCCTAGCTACTACCGAACTTACATGGGTTCAATCTCTTCTAAGGGAATTGGGGATCTCCCAAGCTTCTCCTCCAGTCTTATGGTGTGATAATATTGGTGCCACATATTTGACAGCGAATCCTGTGTTTCATGCACGCACGAAGCATATTGAGGTTGATTTTCACTTTGTTCGTGATAAGGTTGCTAAGCATGATCTTTGTGTTCGCTATGTCTCTACCACTGACCAATTAGCGGATGTTCTTACAAAAGCTCTCTCTTCTGCTCGTTTTTGTCTTCTTCGGTCCAAACTCAAGGTCCTTGAGGGACCCTTGACTTTGCGGGAGGGTGTTAGAGAATAGCACATATGCATTATTTCTCATATTGTAATGTTTTCATATTCTATAAATATAACACTATGATCTCATATTGAGATCATGAGTTCATTCATTTAACATTGCGGCAGGCATTAGAGTGTGGAAATGCTGACCATGTTTATTTAAACAAGGGAAACTATTATCCTTGGGTAACTGGTACGTAACAATGGATTCCACAGGCAGCAATGAGTGGTTTCTACATTGATTGGTTTCATTCTTGTAGGCAGGGATGAACAACAACTCTATATAGAACCAAGTCAACAAAATTTGTGAACCAAAACAAATTTTAGATAAACCACAGTGAGCATTAAGCTGGGTCTAAAATTGAAAAAAAATAATAAAAAATAAAAATAACCAATCTTTTTATTTTTTTTTTTTAAAAACAATTAAAAAAAAAAAAAAACCAACCCTCACCAACCACACCTCCCCCCCCCCCCCCCCCCCCCCCCCCCCCCCCCCCCCCCCCCCCCCCCCCCCCCTCCTTCCTCCCCCCCCCCCCCCCCCCCCCCCCCCCCCCCCTCTAAAAAACCCCCCCCCCCCCCCCCCCCCCCCCCCCCTTCCAATACCCCCCCCCCCCCCCCCCCCCCCCCCCCCCCCACCCCCCCCGTGAAAAAAAAAAAAAGGCCCCAAACGGGTATAACTCGAATGAATGGTATCGTCATATTAATCGGGTTACACCCGATCCTATCATGATGAAACGTAATTGGGTCCTGGCTGAATGGGGCTCCACATTACGGTTAGTCGGGAAGGATGCCGATCTTCTATAACCGAAAGCGTAACGTACGCCACAGATATAGCAATCATCCTTGTTATAGAAGGTCAACTCAGCAGCTGATTGAATGGGACCAACGACAAGGGAGCATGATCCGAGGAGAAACATCAGCCCTTGTCTGGCTAACTTACCAAATACATAAAAGGTAACACCCACACTATAAATGCACAGATCTACCCCTCCGGTAAGCAAGGAATACACTTTGAGCATAATCTTGTGTAGCTTTTGCACGAGACCTCATTCAGTTCATGATCTAACTTTGCCATCGGAGGCGGCTGCCCGGCACACAAGCCGGCCCGCATCTAACCTTTCTTACAGGACTTATCGTCCCGGATACGAGAGGAGGCTCAGTCGGATCCAGAAGCATAACTAATCCGCATCAGTTTGGCGCCGTCTGTGGGAACGACAACATCTTCAAGTCATGGTAAGACGAACTAATGGACGTTCCCGACAAGAAAGTACGGGGGATGATCGAGTAATTCCCGAAGAAACGATTAATCCGTCGGTTCACGAAGAACAAGAGATACTCCCGGACAACATGGTTCTGGACGACCCAATTGAAGAAGGGACATCACGAGGACCCCGGGACCAGGCCATTATGGCAGATATGGACGAACTGCGTAAAGGCATGCTCGAAATGCAAGGGGTATTACGTGGTTTAGTACATCAAATTGGGGTCGAACAAGGACCAAGGCGTAACACCCAGTCGGGAAGGCTAATGAGAGCCTTCAGGACGGTGAGAGGAGCCCGACATCCAAGGCGCATCCCGAGAACAAAAATAACTCGGGAGCAAAGGGAAATACAACCTGATCGAAGCAAGCGCCAAACCACGCCTAATGGGACAAGGATCAGTGCTTTAGAACGCATTTCGTTGCCGCCTAAAACAGGGTCCTTGCCCCCGTGTATAGTCGGGAACAGTCGATGAGATCGTGGAGAAGGAGGAAGAAGGAGAAAGCCAACCCCAACCTTCAAGATCGAGAATTTCGACCTCTCGGGCACCATCCCAAAGGAAGGAAACTACAAACCTTCGCTCAAAAAAGGAACGTGTCGAATCCGATGAGGAGGGTACAAGGCAGAACCGGCTGCGAAGGCGAGTGGCCGAGGTCGAGCGAAAACTAGAAGATCGGGATCATGACGAGGATCTTGATGTAGTAGATCGGGAGCCATTCTCAGACGAAATCATGAACATGCCTCTGCCAAGGAATTTTATCATGCCAACCTTCACCCCTTTTGAAGGGAAAACAAATCCAAAAGAGCACATCAGCTACTTTAAATCAGTGATGACGGTGCTAGGTCGGGAGGATGAATTGCTCTGCAGAACCTTTCCAGCATCACTTAAGGGCCCGGCTATAAAATGGTTTAGTAGTCTACGACCGGCATCAATAAATAATTTCCGGGAGTTGGCCCAAAAATTTATAGCTCGGTTCCGCAGCGCAATCGGGAGTAAAAAGACGTCCGATGTCTCTTTGGCATACGACAAGGCCGAAATGAGTCCATTCGGGATTATCTGAAGAGATTTGATGAAGTTGCCATCGAGATCGAGGAGCTTGATGATCAGGTAGCATACAGTGCGCTTTGGAGTGGCATTACTCACCAAAGGCTTCTGGAGGTCTTGCTTACAGACAAGCCAAGAACGTACGGCATGTTGTTACGCAGGTGCCAAAAGCAAGCCAGTGTCTATGAAGTGATAGACGCCCGGGTTAAAGCAGATCGGGACAGGAGATCTGACCGGGACAGAAGATCAGATCGTGAGGAAAAACCATCCCCAAGTGACAAGCACCAAAGGCCAAAAAGTAACTGGAAGCGTGAACAAGTAAGCTATACTCCTTTAAATTCGAAGCCATCAGAGATTCTGATGAATATTCGGGATAAAAAGGAGTTGAAATGGCCCGGAAAGATACGTGCACCTCCGGAGGATCGGGATATGACAAAATATTGCCGATTTCACCAAGATTACGGGCACCATACGGATGCTTGTCGGAATCTGAAGTTTGAAATAGAGAAATTGATTCAACAAGGAAAGTTGGGTCAATATGTGAGGCAGTCGGGGAAGAGCCAAGCATATTCACCGGCGCCAAAGAAAAGAGGTCGATCCCCAAGTCCAAAGGAGCTTGACAAAAAAAGCGGACAAAGGAAAGGAGAAGGTCGATCGGGAGGAAACGCCTGTGTACGTCATTATGGGGGTACCGACTGTGGAGTCGATCAGAAAGGCAAAACAAAAGGCTCGGTTTGTGGGGGCTGTTCATTTGCCTAAGAAAAGGCAAAATCCAAGATGTCCCGAGCCTATAACCTTTTCGGATGCTGACTTGGATGGTGTCATGTCACCGCATGATGACGCGATTATCATCAAAGTTAAAATAGCCAACCGGGAGGTTCACCGAGTTCTGGTGGACACGGGATCCTCTGTCGACCTCATCTCGTATGATGCCTTCAGAAGATTAAAGTTGGCTGATGATTTGTTAACACCATCATCAACGCCATTGTATGGTTTCGCGGGATCGTCCACAATGGCAGAAGGAACTATCCATCTGGATCTTAAAGTGGGAGTGTCACCCCGAGACACTTTGGTTCGGGTAAACTTCATGGTGGTCCGGGAACTGTCGGCGTATAACGTCATTCTGGGACGACCAACGTTGAACGCACTTGAAGCAAAGGTGCCCCCTGCATATGAAGTTAAAGTTCCCGACCGAATCCGGAGTCGGGGAATGTTGCTCGATCAATCGGCTTCCCGACAATGTTATACAAACTATCTGAAGGAAAAGCGTAAGCCAGAAAGTTCGGGAACGGCCATGAACGTCGAGGTTCGGGATGACCGTGATGAAGAAAGCATGCAGCGGGCGGAACCCGTGGAGAAGCTGGAAAGGATCCAACTTAGTCAATCCTTTCCTTACCGAGGAACGTTCATTGGCTCGGGAGCAGCCGATGATTTCAAGAAGGAACTTACCCGGTTCTTGTGTGATAATGCGGATATCTTCGCATGGTCGGCAAATGATATGCCCGGGATAGACAGACGAGTAGCAGAGCACAAACTCTGGATACAGAAGGATGCTACCCCGGTCATCCAAAGACGAAGAAATTTTGCGATTGAAAAGCACGAGGCAATCAGGTAGAAGTAGAAAAGTTGGAGAGGTCGGGTTTCATAGAACCAATCGAATGCCCGACCTGGCTTGCCAATGTAGTTATGGTGAAAAAAGCAAATGGGAAATGGAGAATGTGTACCGACTATACTGACCTGAACAAAGCCTGCCCTAAGGATTGCTATCCCCTCCCGAGGATTGATCTTCTGATCGATGCCACTGCCGGTCATGAGGTCCTTAGCTTCATGGACGCATACTCGGGATATAACCAGATCTTAATGAGTCGGGAAGACGAGAAACACACTTCCTTTATGACTGATCGGGAGAGTTATTACTACCGAGTAATGCCGTTCGGGTTAAAAAATGCAGGGGCAACTTATCAGAGAGCTGTCAATAGGATTTTTCAAAGGCAAATCGGGCGAAACATGGAGGTATATGTAGACGACATGCTCGTAAAAAGTTTGGTTCGGGCAGGACATTTGGCTGACTTGGAGGAAACATTCGATGTTCTTAGGACATACCGAATGCGCCTGAACCCTGAAAAATGCGCCTTCGGGGTTTCCTCGGGAAAGTTTCTCGGGTTCATGGTTTCCCAGAGAGGAATCGAGGCTAACCCAGAAAAGATTCAAGCACTGATCAACATGACACCACCAGTTACTATAAAAGAAATCCAGTGTTTAACCGGGAGGGTGGCCGCTTTAAATCGGTTCATATCCCGGCTGGGGGAAAAGTGTAACACGTTCTTCAAAGCCTTGAAGACCACGTCAAGTTCGGGAACAGTTGCTTGGACACCAGAGTGTCAACAGGCCTTCGATCATCTTGTAACATATCTCGGGACAACACCTGTTTTGGCCCGACCTCTGTCTGGAGAAGCTCTCACGATTTATCTGGCAATCTCACCAACGGCGGTCAGTGCAGTTTTGGTTCGGGGTGATACCGTTCAGAACCCAATCTACTATGTGAGCCATGTGCTTATAGATGCTGAAAAACGGTACCCGGACATTGATAAGCAGGCGTTGGCACTTCTCGTGGCATCACGAAAACTAAGGCCCTACTTTCAGTCGCACCCGATAATAGTCCCGACTAACTTCCCGTTAAAGAAAATACTTCAAAGGCCTGATGTAGCAGGGAGGATGGTCGGGTGGTCTGTGGAACTTAGCGAGTACCAGATTGAGTTCAGGCCGAGGACGGCCATAAAAGCCCAGGTGTTGGCCGACTTTATTGTCGAAAGCACTATACCACAGAAAAATGACCAAATACCAACGGATGAAGTATCCGAGTTGTGGATTCTACATGTTGATGGTTCGAGTAGTGTATCAGGATCGGGAGCAGGCTTGACTCTCTGTAGTCCCGAGAACTTCACCATCAGCTATGCAATAAGATTCAAATTCCCAGCCTCAAACAATGAGGCAGAGTATGAGGCCGTCATAGCAAAGCTTGCGAGTGGCCCGAGCCCTCGTGGTTCGGGAGCCGGAAGTGAGAAGTGATTCTCAATTGGTTGTCAACCAAATCGGGGGGGAGTATGAAGCTAAGGATGAAAGAATGGCTAAATACTTGGTCAAGGTTGGACAGTTTCAAACCTTCTTTGAGCGGGTAACATACCGACAGATACCAAGAAAGGAAAATGAAAATGCAGATGAACTCTCCCGACTGTCAATGGCAAGTTACAAAAACTTGGACTCGGCGGTTTACATTGAAGAATTAAATAGCCCGAGTATCCAAGAACTGGAAACCTTTGAGATCAGCAAGGAACCAGACTGGACCACACCTCTGATCTCGTATATTCGGGATGACATTCTCCCGACTGATCCGAAAGAAGCAAAGAAAGTTCGGAATCAAGCTGCTCGGTTCACCATGGTCGGGGAACACCTATATAGGAGGTCCTTCACGAATCCCCTCTTAAGATGTGTTGGGCCATCCCGAGCGAGTTACGCCCTTGCTGAAATCCACGAAGGCATATGTGGTGCACATATGGGCGGGAAGGCATTAGCACAAAAAGTATTAAGATCGGGAATATTCTGCCTACAATACAAAAAGAAGCGATTGAATATGTCCGTAAGTGCGAACGATGCCAGAAACACGCTAATGTCCCAAAGTTACCAGCGGTCCCCATGATATCCGTCTCCAACCCGACCCCATTTGCTGTGGGGAATGGACCTTGTCGGGAAACTACCGAAAGCTCCCAAGAATCGGGAGTACATGGTGGTTGCAATAGATTACTTCACAAAGTGGGTCGAAGCTGAGCCGTTATCTTCCATCACGGAGAAACAGATGGAAAAGTTTTTTCAAGAGAAGATAATATACAGGTTCGGGATACCCCCGGATATTAGTAACGGACAACGGCAAACAATTTGAAGGTGCCGGGTTCAAAGCCTTTTGTATGAGGTACCATATAGAACATCGATTCGCTTCGGTTGCCTACCCACAGAGCAATGGGCAAGTTGAGGTCACCAATAGGACACTTCTTGATGGGATCAAAAAGAGGTTGGAAGATAATCGGGCAATGTGGGTCGAGGAACTCCCGAGTGTCCTCTCGGTCATACAGAACTACGGTGCGAACCCCCAACTGGCGAAACCCCCTTTTTGTTTAGCTTATGGGACCGAGGCCCTAGCTCCCGTGGAAGTATTGGCTGGATCATTGCGTTATGATACGTTTAATGAACAACAAAATGATCAAGGGCTCAGGGAGAATTTAGATCTTTTGCAAGAATCCCGACAAAAGCACAACAGAAAAATCTATTGTATCAAAGGAGAGCGGCACAACACTACAACTCTCGGGTTAACAACCGAAGATATAGATCGGGGATCCGGTTTTAAGACGAACAGGGGCTTCAGACCCAAGAAATCAAGGAAAGTTAGCTCCAACATGGGAAGGACCTTACCTGGTGGAAAAAGAAACAAGGCCGGGATCATACCGATCGAAGAGAATAGAAGACGGAAGCCCGATTGATCGCTCATGGCATTCCACAAATTTGAAGAAGTTTTACCAATAAAGACGTCGGGTCAATCCCGTTTGTGACTTCACATTTTACCAGATCAAATCTTTCTAAAGAAGATACAATAAATTCGGGTTCATTCCCGCTTGACAACTCTCGGTTCACCTCGCTTGATCAACTCTCGTTGAAAAAACATGCATCTTTTCTCAAAGATACCATTCACTCGGGAGATTCCCGCTTGATTAATTACTCCTTTCTTAAGGAAAAATTGCATCTTTTCTCAAAGATACCATTCATTCGGGTGATTCCCGCGACTAATTATTCCTTTTTTAAGGAAGATTGCATCTTTTCTCAAAGATACCATTCATTCGGGGTGATTCCCGTCTGATTAATTATTCCTTTTTTAAGGAAGATTGCATCTTTTCTCAAAGATACCATTCACTCGGGTGATTCCCGTTTGATTAATTATTCCTTTCTTAAGGAAGATTGCATCTTTTCTCGGGCTTTTTTGGAAGTTGCATCTTTTCTCAAAGATACCATTCACTCGGGTGATTCCCGTTTGATTAATTATTCCTTCAAGGAAGATTGCATCTTTTCAAAGATACCATTCACTCGGTGATTCCCGCTGATTAATTATTCCTTAAGGAAAATTGCATCTTTTTTCAAAGATACCATTCACTCGGGTGATTCCCGTTTGATTAATTACTCCTTTCGTAAGGAAAATTGCATCTTTTCTCAAAGATACCATTCACTCGGGTGATTCCCGTTTGATTAATTACTTCTTTCTTAATGGAAATTGCATCTTTTCTTAAAAATACCGTATACTCAGGCTTATCTCGATAATCCCCGGGGGGAAATTGTTTGGTAGCTTATGCAAAAACGGAGAAAAACTTGATTCAGTCATAAAAGGATTACAATATTCAGCATTAAGACTTAATCAATTTTAACTGAAGGACTCCCGGGAAGGGCCTCTACAACAGCTGGTTCGGTCGCGCCCTCGAGGGACTCCAACAGGCCTACAGTATTGGCAAGTGAACCTTGGATCTCCTCCTCGCCCAGTTCATGCTCCTCCGGCAGTCCACTATCTCCTTCCCGAACTGTTGTTTCTTCATCCTCACCTTCCTCCCTTACTTCATCTTCGGGAGAGGGTTGGGGAAGAGGATCAATGTAATCCACAACGATCGGAAAAGGGAAATCCTCAATCTCGGGAAGGCCTTCGGACGAGGGCGTTTGAGTTCATCATAAATCGAGGGTCCAAGCAGCTTTCTCCAGCTCTCGAGGGCGAGGAAGGTCGGTTTGCTCCGCAGGCCTTCTTAAAGGCAACTCGCATACCTCTCCTAAAGGAGGGAGTAGCAACAGCCGTAAGGAGACTCTTGAACTCGGAGTCGTGAAGTATTCCTCCAGCACACCTCGCCTTGAAGCTCCTGTACCCGAGGACTCCAGCTCTTTCAACTTGTCTCTCAGCTGGGCATTCTCATTCTTCTCCGCCAATAAAAGGGCTTCAGATGCCTTCAGATCTTCGGACACCTTCCCGACTTTCTCTTCCAAGTCACTGACCTTCCCTTTGTACTTGCTTTTGCTTTTGGAAAGGACATCCCTTTCCTTCTTCGCTCGCCGCTTTCTCTTCGGCGTCCTTCGCTTTCTTCTCCGCATCTTCCTTGGCGCAATAGCGCGGTGCGGGCCCGAACGTTCGACTCCCCGTGGAGCTGTTCGGCCAGCGCTAATCGCTTGGCTTGGTCCCGAGCCCCGCGAAGAGACTCAGAAAAAATGTGCACAGCACCAGCAACATATCTGAAAAAAAAGATTACCCGGGTAAGAAGATTCATAATAGTGATTCGGGAGAAAAAGGAAGAAAGACAGGTACGTGAATCCTTCATTAAAAAACTCCCTATTCGGGAGGTTGCGCAGATATGTTGCATCAGCATCATTAGTGGCATCATTTAGCCACTGTTCAGCATACTCCGAGTCACTGAAAACGGAGTTAAAACCAAGGTCACCACCCGAAGAAGAAGGGGCAACCTCCCGAGCCGGTTCGTCAATACGAACCCTTTTTGAGAGACGAGGGACGCCGTCTCCTTTACGCTTCTCAGCTCCCGAGGAAGGAGCCTTCTTCTTTAGACTCTTGTCCGGAGATGGCCTGGGAGGAAGGGCTATCGCCTTGGCGGCCGCAGGAACTTGAGCCGGGACTTTTTTGAGTACTCCCGAAGGAGTCTTGCTTGTAGGCACAGGCTTCCGTCGCTTGGCCTCGTCCATGTTCCCGAGCGCCATGGCCAGAAGATCATCTTCGGAGATGTTTTGACTCACTGAAAGACGAAGAGTACGTATCAGGTCAGCACAACATAGACAACACATAAACAATAAAAAGAGACTTACTCGGGGAGAAACCCCATAGCTGAAGAACTGACTCGTACTCCATGGAATACCCATGGACTGCGAGTTCGTCATCGTCAACCGAGTTTATTATATCGATATAGTCTTCCTCCTCGGGATGAAGGGCGACAGGAATATTCAGACGGTCGATCTTCCCCTTGGAGACTTCTTGGAATTGAGTACGGAAGGGCTCGGGAGAAGGTGGTTTAAAGAAGAGATAAAACTCCCGCCATTTCTTGGTAGTGGATGGGAGGGAATCCTTTAGAATAAAGTTCCCTTGAGAAGGGGAAATTCTTTTGGATAAGAAAAACCAGCCGCGTTGGCTGTGAGGATGAAGGGAATAATAATGGTGGAATAAGCCGAAAGTCGGGAAGACCCCTATTGACTTACAAAAACCGACGAACCCGATCATAATCCTCCAACTGTTCGGGCTCAAATTGGAAGGACTAAGCTTATAATGCTCAAGCACATCTATGAAAAGATCATGCAACGGGAGGCGCAACCCCCCGATAAAAGCATCATAATATAAGGGATAGAATCCCTCGGGAGGACTATTTACTCTCTGGCTATCAGTCGGGATAATAACCTGATATCCCTCAGGAATACCAAAACTACCCAAAAACCTATCCAGATCCTCGGGAAACAAGGAGCAAAGATAGAATTCAGGTCCCGAGGAGTTCTGGACAAAATTAATGTGCCAGGGAGTTAAGGGTTCGGCTTGAAGAATTTCTAAGGCTGCGGAGTCGAGTTTCTTAACATCAGGTTTACGAGGGATGGCCCCCCGGAAACCGCTAGGACGTTGAAAGGGCGGTCGAGGGGGAGCTTTCGATCTGGATACGCGGGAGGTGGATGGGACATCAGTCCGAAGAAAGGCTTGGGAAGATACAGCAGGGGGATCTCGGGAAGTGGCCGTAGACTCGGGTCTTAGGGCACTCTGAGCAGAAGGAGTGGCAGAATCAGAAACAGGAGCAGGGTTCGAATCGAAACTTTGATCGGGACTCTCCCGGGATTCTACACTTGGAATGGTCTCAACCTCGGCCTCTTCCTCTGCTTCTACCCCGGTCTCTACTTCCCCTTCCACTTCATCGGGTACAAGGGATGGAGTCAAGGCTTACATCGCCTGCCTCTCTTTGTCCTTACGGAACATCTCTTGAATCTCATCATAGAGTCGGGGATCGTCGTCCTGGGTTGAGCAGCTATTAGATTTGGATTTCTCCTCATCAGAAGATTGCTCGTGGAGTTCTTTCAGGCGATCCCCGGTCAGATTGTATTTTTTCGTTTGATCGCTATCACCCTCACTGGTATAACCCTCAGCCCGACGACGTCTATCACGATAGATGGGAACGGGAACCTTGTTTTGATACCTAAACCCTCTCAAGCTTACTTTTGGCTTCTTCGGGGCCTTATATCTCCTCGGGGCCATAAGGAAAAAGAAACTTACTGATTAAAAAGCAGGGAAGGCTTGAGAAAGCTTCAGAAGTCAGTCGGGAGCGTCGCTTAGTCGAGAGCGAAGAAAACAATGAGAAGAAAATGAAGGCAAAGGCCCCTATTTATATCGCCCGGAAGAGGCGTTACACTTCTTGATCAGACGGTTACGACTCTTGACGATCAACGGTTGCAAAGCGAAAACGGTTCGCCTCCCCCGAGGCTCTCATTATGAGCCTACGCCTAGCCACCTGACGTGTCAATCCCAGGTTGGGCGAAGTCCTGAGGACAGCCGTTACAAAAAACGGCTGGTCACTTTAGTGCGCAGGCATTCAATGCGCCCACTAAGGGGTATTCCTGGAAATGTCCCGAGGAAAGGGAACTCGTGGAACCTCCCGAGGTACAACTCATTCCAACCACTTAACTATCCCGAACATCGCAAGCAACAATCGGGATAGGGGGCTTATGATACGGAAAGATAGGCACCAAACGGGTATAACCCGAATGAATGGTATCGTCATATTAATCGGGTTACACCCGATCCTATCATGATGAAACGTAATCGGGTCCTGGCTGAATAGGGCTCCACATTACGGTTAGTCGGGAAGGATGCCGATCTTCTATAACCGAAAGCGTAACGTACGCCACAGATATAGCAATCATCCTTGTTATAGAAGGTCAACTCAGCAGCTGATTGAATGGGACCAACGACAAGGGAGCATGATCCGAGGAGAAACATCAGCCCTTGTCTGGCTAACTTACCAAATACATAAAAGGTAACACCCACACTATAAATGCACAGATCTACCCCTCCGGTAAGCAAGTAATACACTTTGAGCATAATCTTGTGTAGCTTTTGCACGAGACCTCATTCAGTTCATGATCTAACTTTGCCATCGGAGGCGGCTGCCCGGCACACAAGCCGGCCCGCATCTAACCTTTTTTTTGGCTTTTTCTTTTCCCCCCGTGGGGGGGGCCCCCCCCGCCCCCCCCCCCATAACTAATCCCCCTCCACATGCTTCCTTTTTCTTCATGTCATTTAGATCTTTGTTGTTAGGTGTTCCTTTAGCAGCATGAAATGGTCCGGCAGAATGCTATAAATCTATTCTGCCAAATGAAACACATATTTGTCGTTAGATTTTATCTTTTCATACAAATGTAGATAAAAAAGTAAAAGAATAAAATACAAAAACACAAATGAATGTTTTAAACCTGCAGGCTATTTAGAATAAATGTCAGGACTTGGAGATCTAGGTGGCGTTTGTGGTACAATAACATAAGGTTGATAGACATACATCAACCTGGTCAGCATTTCCTAATTAGATTGATAGACATACATCTGCTTTGAGTTTCGATACATAGGCGGTATCAACAGTCTTGAGGAATAGGGAGTATATATCATTTTTTTGGATTGGTATCGGTTCTGCACCATTTTCCCCTTGCTGATGGCTTGGTACCCTTTTTTACCCTTGATGTTGGGGTCAATATATTTTGCTGGGCATGGGGGCACAGTTGGGTGAGGGGGCAATCTTTTACTTTTGACCAGCGTGGCTGAGGGCATAGGAGTTGGATGAGGGGGGCGATGGGCCAGCATGGGCTCTGGGTGTGGGGGCAACGGGCCAACATGGGGTGTTGGGTGAGGGGCCAATAGGTCAACATGGTTGTGTAGTGTGGGGCATTGGGCATGTTTGGTAACACTGTGGTGGTCACAAAGGCAAATGGTCGAACAACTTGTGTGCACTGTGTGTGGTGCACTGGGAGGCCTGCTAATGGCCCAATGTGGGCAACTATTATGTCACCCAAGGCCTGTGAAGATGTGTGTGTATGATTTGGTGTGAATCAGAAACCCTAATCATACCTTATAGTTTGAACCGGTGTTGCCAAGTGTTTAACTAGTAATGAGTTGTAGAAAGGATGCTCATGAGTTGCAAAGGGATGGCAGATGACAAGTTGTAGAGGGATGTGCACGCCCTTGAAGTTGCAGACACCACAAGAAAAAGTGTCAATTGCGATGAAGCTTTTGCCGTGGAAAACGGTTACCGTGGCAAAAGGCCAACTATTATTGCAGTCAAAAGTAAACCCATAGTATATGAGAGATTGACTAAATGTGTCAAATTTCTTCAGCTTGGGTTTAACAATTTGACTATTTGCCACAGTAATATAATTCCGTGGCAAAAAATCCATATTTTGTATATAACAATTAGACTATTTACCACAGTAATTTATTACCGTGGCAACAAAGTCCATATATATTTGATTATTTGGTAATTGTTATTTTACTTCCGCACGTCACGACCGTAGTATATATGGACTATTTAGCCACGGTAATTTCTTACCGTGGCAACAAAGTCCATATATATATTTGATTATTTGGTAATATTAATTTGACACTTAGACTATTTGCTTGCAAACAACAAAATATATAACAAGGTTTTGCATGCAAATAGTCAATTTCATCTTTATTAATTTTACACTTAAACTATTTGCCATTTCCAACGTAATATATTACCGTGGCAACAATTTCATATATGCAATTTTAAAGTCCTACATGGAGGTATAACACTTAGACTATTTACCACGGTAATATTACCGTTGCAAAAAACTTCATATATACAACGTGACAATTGGACTATGTGCCACTGTAAGAAATTACCGTGGCTAAAAAGTCCATTTATACTACTACATTTACATAGCCAATGCAAAAATGCATTAATTTGCATTTGCATATAACAATAAGACTATTTGCCACGGTAATAATTACCGTGGCTAAGTAGTCCATATATATTACGGTCGTGATGTGCGGTAATAATATATTGACTATTTGCCACGATAGTAAATTACCGTAGCAAAAATGTCCATATATACAACTTCAAAATGCTTTGTTTGTATACAATTAGACTAGATTACCATGGCAAAAAACCCCCACATATACTTGTACTACGGTAAAGTACTGTAGCATTTAACAAACTACACGCTACGGTAGGATTTTACCGTGGGAAATGGATATTTTTCTTGTGTATCATAACCAGAATTTCTGTATGTAAGCATATGTTGTATGTGGACCTTAGCACAAAGGATGTATGATAAAGGAAGGTGTTTGAACTCCCCCTTTAAGAGGAAGGTGTTTGAAGATTTTCTATCTAATTCTGTCTATATTGAACTTCATAAATGTCATTGAGTTGGTCTTGCACTTTCATCTCAACTACCTGTTAAGTCTATATCTGCTGAGTTATTTGATTCCCATTGTTCTTGATGGTAGGCTTTGGGGTCCTCCCATTGTTCTTTTTAACCTTTAACTGAAAGGGGGGGGGGGGGGGTGATGCATAAAGTAGATTCCTATGAGCTAATTTTTAGGGATTGTTAAGCTGATTCAAAATATTTTCTAACGACTTTGAAACAAAGTGGAATTTGATCAGCTAGAAGTTCAAGGGAAAGCTGATCTACTATGAGAAGTTCAAATTTATTTTTGCATTTTCAGAACTTACCCTGTAGTCGTTGCTTTATGTACCTGTTGTGTAATGCTGTTGGCTGCTTTTGTCACATCCTCCCAGCCGGTACCCTAACTGGCATACCCGAGAGTGTGATCCACAGCCTCGAAGATCAAGTATCGAGGAAATCATCCTGCCACATATTCAATAACATAATCATAAACAGGAAATAATCAAGGTTTAATATTATAAACAAGGTTCAAAACAAGAAATGAATAAATAATATAGTCAGAGTGCGGAAAATGATACCAAATATCTGTAGATATCAAAAGAAGTAAAGTGAGGCGGAAACTCACTCCACAAATACAACGAAATGTAGTATAAGTCTAAAAGGAATAATAACTGAAATCAAAGGAAAAAGAAAGATAAACAAAACTAAGAGTCTTCTATCCTATAGATGACATCTTCAAAATAATGGACTTCATCAATCCAACTGAGATGTTCCAACTCCACGTTGCCTTTAATCGTAGTACGGAACCTGATCAACTGAGGGATCATCAGAGTAATCTTGATTGTCGCCAACACCTTGTGTGTAGTACGCTTCATCAGCTTGCGCTTCAATGTACTGTCCGTCATAGTAATCAGTACCTGTAGAATAGTCTAACAAAACAATATACAAAAAGGAATGAGTTTTGAAGAAACTTAGTAAGGTAGTTAATCCATAACAACATAAATAACATATGGCAAAACATAATGAGATGCAATGCAATATGAAACAGATAATGTATGTATGCATCTAAACTCTATGTATGCTGGTCTCTATTGGTAGACATGCTTTAAGTCACAGCATTGTACGTCTTTGGGTAAGTCACGCGTACGGCTCCTGTTGGTAGTGGGTCCGGCATCCCTCTCGGACATTCCATGGCTGGGGGTTAAGTCATCTCTCTCTCACATCACCATTTGGTCTAAGTACCGGCGCATGTCAGGGTAAAGCCTAGCCCAATGCAAGTCATCTACTCAATTACATCAACTCAGGTCCAGATACTTCCATTCCTCCCCTCTTGGGATCCTTTCTGGTATCCTTTCCATTAGAGTCCTAATAGTCCCGGATTATGGACTCATCAACCCTATTGGTTATCCACATATGGTAAACGGGAAGCTCTCATGTCCCCTCACTGATATAACTCACCGGTCTCGAGCGCCCATGAGCCCAAGTCTAGCCATATGCAACCCTCCAATACATGGCCCCACAATGTGATTCCCGTCCTCTCACGGGTTGGTTACCGGTCTTGAGTGCCTGTGAATCCCCATTGCTGCCACGGGTCGTTCGTCTCAATACCCTTCCGATTTGGGTCTGATATAATGGGGACATCCTAGCCAAACACTGCTAGACAGTCCTAGGTATGACAATCAATAATTCGGGAAAGCGTCGATGGGCAACCCCGGAAACATCCCATACTATTTATGATAATGCCCAAGGACAGAAGTGTCAAAAGGACACCTCTCAATCCCAAATCATACCTAATAAGATACAATCTCAGATCAGACATGACATACACCATCAACAGTTCATCATATACAAGAGAGTATACAATCATGATCTAATCTTTAAACAATATTGTAATAAGCAATTCACATTAGCTTAAATAATAAAAAGAAAACATAAGCAAGTGTTACTATTCTCACAGTAGTAAATCAGAAATATAAAGTATAACAACAGTAGGTAAACTCATAGTTTCATAAGGTAGAAACCAAAGAGTATGCGATCTATGTAATTAAAGAATAACTGTGCTTACCTTCTAACTTGTAAAGGAACTTAGGGAATCAAGTAAGACATTGACTAAACCTGAGAAGAAAGTCTTAAACAAGTGTATACATCATGTTAGGAAAGATACATAGAAGGAAAGATATCAAATCAATCAAAACAGACCAAGAATGAGGTTGCTGTACTCATTGGTCGATTGATTGGTCTACTGCCTCACTCGACCAATGAGTCGACCAATAGAGACAGTGGCCTTCAAGAATCCGAATTTTTAGAAAAAGAAACCGAATTTGGTGGTTCAAAAGGGTACCAAATAAGGGGGAAACTACAATGACATCATCCTAGTATATAGAGGACATCAAACCACCAACCAAATCAAGTTTCCAAGTCACAACTCAGAAACCAAAAAGTTAACCTAATTAGGTTAGATCATGGATCATGAAGAAAACACAGT
This sequence comes from Hakea prostrata, assembly GCF_041222555.1. Taxonomy (NCBI): domain Eukaryota; kingdom Viridiplantae; phylum Streptophyta; class Magnoliopsida; order Proteales; family Proteaceae; genus Hakea; species Hakea prostrata. Next base: position 43,634,271 of record NC_142602.1, on the reverse strand, counting down.
ATGATCAGGGATAAAGAATTAGAGGATGATAGGTTACAATTCTTGTAAGGAAAAACACATTAATTGGCTATTAATAGGGTCAATAACATATATCCAAAAAGTTAGGGTTTCACCCTTTTGGCTCTTATGAAAGGTTGAGATCACCGGATGAAAGGGAAGTAAATTGTTGGCCAATAATAACAAGAAAAACAATAGTAAGATCAAATTTAGATTAACCTAAATATTACCCATGAGGTTTCCCTCACATGGGAGGTTACCAAAAGGTTTTCAGAAAGATCATACAAGGGTTAGGGTTTCAAGGGTTAATTCGGCTAGGGTTGAGATCATGATGATGATCATAAATCTCAAGGAATCGAATGAGATCATGGAATAGATGGTTGCAAGAATGCAAGATCATCTTCTTGATCTCAACCAAGAACAGATCAAAGAAAAGAAAATCAAAGATGGGAAGAAAAATAGAATCATAAACATACCTTTGTTGTAGGAGGAAGGAGATCACTTGAGTTCTTGCGAGATATCAACCAAGGATGCAAGGGAATTGATTGGAATGGATTTCTAACTCGTTCCAGAGGCTTAGGAGGTAGATGAGGCGGAGTATTCCCGAGATTAGACTTAAATAGAGTAGCCACGACTTAATTTTCAAAAACATAATCAATTGGTCGATTGATTGGTCGACTGGTCTAGTCGACCAATGAGTCGACCAATCAGAACAGCAACTTCAAAATAGGGAATTGAAGGCTCAGATCAAGTCCGAACATCAAGGGGTTTTGCACACACCTAAAGTGACATACCTAGTAGGTAGAAATGCCTTCGAACCAATACATAGAGCACTCCAAGTCCACCAACTAATCCGATCTTCAACAGGGTGCAGTTTCCATAAATGGAACACTGACATCAACACTCAAGGATTTCAATCCAGCCATCAAGTCTTCTATAGAAATGGCCCAAAGCTGACTTCTTGCCTTACTTCGGGTTGCTGGACCTACAAACAATAGGGTTTCCGGGTCAAGGTTAGGGCTGGGTTCACAGCTTTCTTGTGTGGTATTTTACTTTTTCCTAATATAACCATAGTTGTGTTTTTATGTTCCTCTGTTGAAGTGTTTGTGTGAGTAAGGTCATTGGTTTTGTGGTTGCTCAATCAGGTATTCCATACTTCCATTTCAAACAATAAGATTGATTGGTGACCTTCACTAACATAAAGACTAAGGTAGTCTTTAGAATGATTAAAAGGTAGTAGTGTTTGTAAACTGATGTGGAAGAAAAGAAAAAGAGTAGACTAATTATTGTTAATTTAGAGGCTCCACATTAGCTTCTTGAGTTCTTATGATTAATTGAAAGCCAATGCCAATTTCTGAAGCAGCAATGGTAAGATGGACCACTGACATTTTTTTCCAAGCCAATCTGCTTTCACTTATACTTAGCTGCAGTCACAACTATTGTTTAGTCAATAAGTTTCTTGTGCAATTCCAACCCAACCAATCTTGTCCTATCAACCTTCTTTTCTATTTGCCTTTTAAGAAACACCTTGGTTTAATTAGCCTTTATGGGTTCAAAGCTTTTTCCACTTTCTCTTTCTCACCTTTATTTCTGGTTTGAAATTCTAGTGTTTCCATTAAATAGACTATAGATCTCCATTGTCAGAACTGAATTGAAGAACAAGGAAGTTGCAGGAGATGAACATCCATTGATGTCCCTTGTTAGAGTTTTCTGATATTTGTTATGGCACAATGGGTTCCACGCACTAGGAATAAGATTTGATCATTTCTTTATGGTGAAAACATAAGCCATGTTCAATGTCATTATGTCAACTCACTTGATTCGACCATTCAGTGAAATTATAAGAAAATTAATATAAGATTTAGATCTAGATTACAAGCAGGATCTTGATTAGGGTAAAACAATATACACTTAAGTACAAGGTTAACTTATTCAATTTAACCACTCTTGAGCAGATAATAAAGTAGCAATAATAGAACTTCTCCTATAGGCCATTGTGCTAGTTTTTTAACTGTTGAGATCAGATTGTTTAAAGTTTTGAGTGTTGGCCAAATTGGTAGTAAATTAGGAGAAACAGATATTATCAGGAGAAATTAGAAGACAACTATCTAAAGAATATATTAATATTAATTAACACGAGAATTGAAATACACTCAATAAGAAAACCTGAACCGGAAGCAAGAAGAGTAAGGAAGAAGAATCGTCAAGGCATGTCAGATGCTTTCCTTAAAACAGATTCGTCCCCTCCACAGTGTGCATGAGAATTCAATGAACGTCTGTCTAGCTCCTAGGATACAACGATGAACAACGATGTACTTAGCACAAAGTATATCGCAACAACGAACTTGACATGTGCCTTCCTTCTATCACCGCACAATTCAAAACACGAAACCAAACTCAAACTATTGACAAAACTCACAAATCATTTTAAGAAGACCCTTAAAGCACACTTAGCACTCTTCTTAAATCATAAAAGAAAACACAACACAACAACCATCTTCACCAAGGGGGGATCCCTATTTATAGAGGAGGTCTATTTCTCTTTAACTAGCTTGATAGATGAAAAGCCATAGTCATTTATTACCAAACTTAATGAATTAAGTTATGGGAAATGAAAAGCTTTAGACACTAATAAACAAGCTAGAAACAAGAAGTTTCTTGAGAAATCAAGAGTCCCCAAAACCCTCCATAATTATGCTAGGGAAATGAGAAGTTTGTTGTTAGGAAATAAAAGGTCTCATAACCTCCATTCATTAACTCTCATTGGGAGATGAAACACCCAATAGTCCATAGGTATTCCATACATTTATTTTCACAAATGCATTTATTTCCACAAACTCTCCATATGAATGATTTTCATTCACATTCACTCATGCTCAAAGAGCATATTCCAACAATCCCCCACATGAATGAAAATGACGACGGAAAAACAAAATAAAAAACGACCGACAAGGTGATAAAATTCTACGGTGAAAGCCTGCATAGGATAGGTAGGTTTTGCCTTTGAACCTTCCCTTGTGAAAGTATATTTACTTTACTAGTTGATCAGTAGACGCAATGTCCTTGAACTGTTCTGCCATTTGTGTAAATAATGATATACTCCACACAAACATTCCCTTGACACAATTACAGTTCTCATGGTTATGTCCATTTTGGCCATGGACATTGTCCTGGTTCTGCAAGAGTTTATAGAGAATTAAGCCCTCACAATTCTCCTTTGAAGCGGCCCCTCTTCTCTCTCACATAGGTGATTTCTTACTTAAGAGTAACCTGCATTACTCCGCTTGGAACCATCGTTTGTCCAACGCATAAGAATCATTAAAAGCATAAGCTTAACCTATTCCTTACGGGTATCACTGTTTTCATCATAGGAATGGGTAGCGGATTAACCCCCACAATGATTTCACTCGGTCTTTACAATTTAGTTGTCCTATTGAACGTAGATCTTGGGATCTCCAGTCAACTAGGTTAGGTTTCCACTGTAATTAACCTATTAATTCATTGGCTTGAGTCCCATTTCCTTCGATGATTGTTCAACTTGATCTCTATTCACAAGATTTTCTTTTGACCTTACATAATCAATTGTTATGACTCCAATTGAGATCAAGTGTCTAATGGTATTATGTTGACGATGTATGTGTCTTGACTTACCATTATACATCACATTTAGTGCTCTCCCAATAGCTACTTGGCTATCACAATGTATACATATAGCAGGCACAAACTTTGGCCATTTTGGAATATCCTCTAAGAAGTTCCATAGCCATTCGGCCTCTTCGCCACATTTATCTAAGGCTACAAACTCAGATTCCATTGTGGATCTGGTTATTACTATTTTTTTAGAGGATTTCCACGATACAACTGCACCTCCTAAAGTGAATACATACCCGCTAGTAGCTTTAGATTCTTGTATATCAGATATCCAACTTGCATCTGAGTATCCTTCTAATACTGCAGGCTCTCTAATATAATGCAATCCATAATTACGAGTATGCCTTAAGTATCTAAGTACCCCAACAATAGCATTCCAATGATTAGCTCCAAGGTTAAGTATCTAATAATCTACTTAAGCTGCTCACAACATAGGCAATATCAGGCCGTGTACAACTCATTAGGTACATCAGGCTACCTATTATTCTAGCGTATTCAACTTGAGATACAACGTCTCCTCAATTCTTGGACAAATATTGATTCAAATCAATTGGAGTTCTGGACACACCAGAATCGCCCTTGTTAAACTTTTCAAGAATCTTGTCCACATTGTGTGACTGACTCAATAGGAGACCATCAACTGTTCGATGAATCTTTATTCCCAAAATTACATCAGCCAATCCCATATCTTTCATGTCAAATCTTGAATTTAACATGTTTTTGGTAGAATTGATCATTTGTGCATTGCTACCAACAATTAATATGTCATCTACATATAGACAAAGAATGACATATCTATTATCCATGGTCTTAACATAGACACACTCATCACACTCATTGATCTTAAAGCCATTTGACATCATAACTAATACGGAGAAAATATGATCGAACTTGGTTCATTCTTGGTTCAACCCTCGACTCCGGTCGAGACGAAGGAAATCGACTCGTTTCCGAGCGAGCCGGGTTCAGGAGATAGCTTGCTGAGGAAGAAAACTAAATCAGCCACAAGCACGCTCTAATCCAATACTTTTGAAGCGGGTTAATTAGCCTAACGATGGCTAGCAGAGTTCGGCGGCTGTCAATCATCGCTATCATATGGATAACCACCAAATAACAGTCGGGTAATCCTAGGAGTCCTCTACTAGTCCAAACTAGTAGAAGTCTATCATTCAATGGGTCTATCTGTTAAGATCCAACGATTATCCAAAGAAGGCTCAAATATATCCAACGAAGAAGATTCGAAGGTACACTCTATATAAGACATCACCTATTCACAAGGTGAGGACGGATGAAAACACTCAGATGTTTACTATCTGAATCGTATTCCAGTTATTCATTCCTTAGCTCTGTGTTCTAGCAGAGCCGTTAGTGATTAAGTTCATCAACTGACTTAGCCTTCGGAGGTGGACTCCAGACCCCAGCGGTCGGACCACATCTGACGCCTTGTTTTGCAGGTCATTCTTAGGAGATCTAAGGGCTGAGCAGATTTTGGACGCATCATTTGGCGCCGTCTGTGGGAAACGTTTCAGAAAGCTATGGTGACTAAATCAGGCAAGCAAGAAGCAGCAATTCGTGCTGCACAACTGAGATGTCAAGCGTCCAAATTCCTAGTGTAAACAATCTAGATATTCCTCAGGGAAGTCGACCGCTCGAAGTAGATGGCAGTCAAGGAGGTAATAATCCTCCAGATTCACTCCAGCATCAACTGGATCAACTGAAACTTCAGATGCTAGATGTAAGTCAGGAACTCCGTGTGCTGACCAGACAGGTGGTGGTACCACCAGAGCCCGATCGTCGCGATGCAGGAAGGCGTGCATCACACCGGGACCGGAGACTGATTGACGAACAAAATGTCGGTCAATACTTCCGTGAAGGAGACCGAATACCGAGGAGAACTGAAAATCTCCCTAGGCGTGATGATCGGTTCAACGGACCACAAGGGAGTACTACTGATTCAAATACAAGGTTGGTTACAGGAGTAAGAATTCACTCACCAACTATTAGATGTGTTGTTCGTGATGATCGTGCTGTTTGTGATGATCGCCCTGTTCGTGATAATGATTGCATTGTTCGAGGTCGTGATCGTGTTGCTGAAGATCGATCGACCCATATTGGTCAGGAATTGGCTAATATCAATCAGAAGCTCGGGCAACTGGCGAGAGGTAGGATAACTGATGATATCTATTCAGTTATTCGAAAGACTCCGTTTTTCGAGCCCATTGCCGGATACCAGTTTCCTCACAATTTCCGTCTGCCAACTTTTTCTACATTCGATGGCTCCGGAGATCCCATGGCCCACATCGGTTATTATCAGCAAACTATGGCGGTTGCAGGTAATTCTGATGAAATTTTCTACAGGGTCTTTGGTTCATCTTTAACTGGAGCGGCACAGAAATGGTTCTCGAACCTCCCATCGGGAAGGATCGTGAATTTCGATGAGTTGGCACGTAAATTTATAGGGCAATTTCAGAGTGGAATCCAAATCAAGAAGACCGAGGAAACCTTGTTCACTATAAGACAAGGGAAGAGTGAATCAATTCGGGAATACCTGAAAAGATTCGACAGGGTTACAATGGAGATAGAGAATCTAGATGAGCAAGTAGCTAAAACTGCTTTGTTCACTGGTCTCACTAATCGAAGACTCTTTGAGTTATTACTTCAAGATATGCCCACAACTTATGCTGTCACATCCACCTAGCCGGTACCCTATCTGGCATACCCGAGTGTGTGATCCATAGTCCACAAGATCCAGTAGTCAGAGAAATCAACCTCCCACATTCACAACAATATAATCGAGAACAAGACTAAATCAATGTTAGCAATATTATTCAATGAATCAAGGTAAAGTAACGAGATATTCATCAGAGTGCGGAAAAGATACCAATAGATATATAAATCAAAAGTAGAGTGAGGCGGAATCTCACTCCACGAGTACAACGGAATGTAGTTCGAAAATCAAATGGGATTACAACTGATTCTAAAGACAAGAAAGAAAGATATAATCTAAACTAGAGTCTTTTCTACTTTATAAAGGATGTCCTCATAGACATAGACTTCATCGATGATGCTCAAACGCTCCCACTCCATAGTAGGGCTAATCCTGGTAACAAGAGAGACCACTCGAGGGATCCTCACAGTAATCTTCGTAGTCGCCAGCACTTTGCGTATGGTACGCTTCTTCATCTTGCGCTTCCTCATATTGAGCTTCATAGCCATCAAAACCTGTAGGATATTCTAACAAAAGGTATTGTACAAAAAGGAATGAGTTTCAAAGAAACTCAGCAAGGCAAGTTATTCCATAATAGCATAAATAACATAGTTTCTATTTTGGTAAAAAACATAGTTTTCATTGGAAACATGCTATGAATGAAAGAGATGAACTAGAGATGATTAGATCTCATTCTAGTACAAGGAAACATTAGATCAGAGGTATGTAATCATAGAGAAGCATCTATAATGCTAGAATGAATCAAAATAGGAAATATTATCATAGTTTAAGAAGAAATCATAAGAATCATGTTAAGAATGAATGAGATGATCATAGTACAAGAGAATGAAAAGAGATTGTAAAGATACGACTACATGGTTGTAGCATCTTCATCATAATCTCAGTTCAGAGATGAGAGTGATCATAGAAAGAATAAATCATTAACATAAAAGATAAATTACTAACCTTTAATTGAAGAACAAGAGAGAGAGAGAGAGTTTGCAAGATTGCAAGATTAGGTCTTCTTCTTCACTCTTGGAGGCTTGGAGATGGTTTCCCTTCGTTCTCTAGGTGTTATGGAGGCTAGGGATACTAAAATCACGAAGTCATGGGGTATATATAGCAAGATTCTCAAAACAGAAGATTCTGTTCGAGTTCAAGCAACACCGGGTCGATTGGGTGGGTAGCATTGAGCACTCGACCCAAGCACTCGACCTAGGTGACAAAGAAAGCCAAAAATAGGGATTTGAGGGTCTTCCACTACTCGGAATCAAACGAAACTTTAAACACATATTCTATAACATACCTAGCATGGAAAAATGGCTTTAAATCATATCCCACCAAGCTCTAAGGTCATCAACTAATCTTCTCTTCATCAAGGTGCAGTCTCTTCTCTATATCCAACACTGACTTCAAGTATGGGGCATTATCTTCAATCTTCATAGGTTCGGAGTCGAACACTATATCATCTACCAATATGGCCCATAGTTGACTTTCACTTCTACTTTGGGTCTTCGGACCTACAATCAAAGAGTATCCGGGTTAAGGTTAGGGTCGGGTTTCACATATGCCGAGTTAGTACATAGATGTCAAAAAGCCTCCGCAAAGGAGCAAAAGGCTCCTGAGAATAAGCAGAAGCCAAAGCAGAATATTCAAGATCGAGTTGGAAAGCCTCATCAGGCGTGGCGGCAGAGATCTCCCGACAAAAGTGAGTATACTCCATTAAATACTCCTCGGGCTGATATTCTAAACATTATCAAGAAGTGGAACATCTTGAAGTGGCCTCTGAAGCTTCTTTCAAAACCAGGGGAGCAGGATCGAGAAAAGTATTGCCGTTTCCACAAAGATTACGGTCATTATACCAATGTTTGTAGACATTTAAAGACAGATATCGAGAGATTGATATCCCAAGGACATTTGTCCAGTTTCATCAATAGAAGGCGAGAGGAACCACGCGATGCAGCAATAAAAAGGGACTATTCGGTTAGCCCGGATCAACCGGCAGAGGCTCCTAAATCTAAGAATGGTAAGGAGGTAATTGATGCTACTCGGTCACCGATCCTTACAATTTTTGGAGGGCTCGTGTCACACCCCACCCGTCAGTCTCGGTTACCCGCCCGACAACCCATGGGTGCGATCCGTCACAAGATCCAAGGTTTTAGTCTATCAACAATATTTAAGACAAATACAGATAATCATGAGCAAGAATATCCAATAACTAAATTAAATGAATTACAGAAGCTCAAAATGCTCCAATAACAAAGGAAAGAAAATAAAGAATAATGAATAAGTCAAAAATGAGGGCAGCGGAATAAAAGTGTTTAAATCAGTTTCTTTCCAGTTTGTTTCTCTAAGTTAATGAACTTAGATTCCAGTTTAATGAGGTGAGGGGTTCTCCAATTCTTCTCCAATCGGACCATATCAATCAAAAGCGATAAGCGCACTCCATGCACCCGCAGAACTCCCGCACATGCTATTCCCATCTCCCACTGGCGATGCCACATCTTCTTCAAACGGGATGGTTCCTTCATAGGGAACCAGCCCATCTTCAGATACAATTCCTTCCTCTGTATAGGCTAAAAACATACAAAGAATAAAGGAATGAGTTCTAAAGAACTCAGTAAGAAACAATCATATATCTCATCCATCATCCAAAAATACCATGATACAACAAGGAATATGAATGAATGCAAAACATGAATGATGCTATGATTTCTAACTATGCAAGTCTCTAATAGCTGACATGCTTTAAGATAAACACCAGCCCTCCTCTGGGTAAGTCTCATCACTCGATCCGGCAAGGACTGGTTACCTCTCGTAGGGATCCAGGGAAAAAGGGAAAGTCCACACCTGGCTCACAAACCATGGTTAGGGGTTAAGTCCACACTCTCTCACCACGACCATTGGTAATGAGTACTGGCGCATGTTTGGGTTTCTAATCCAATGCAAGGTCATAATGGTTACATGTCTACATGAAGTCCAGATACATCCCCTATGGCACCGACCAACTCGGTTCAGTATCCTTCGCAACCTAGGAGTAAGAATCCTCATGGACTGGCTACCTCTGTTGGACTCTACTCCATAACCCTATGGTCATCCACATATCATTGGGGCGGATGCTCTCATGATTCCTCCCGACACCCGGTCCGGTCCTTGGACATCCATGAGCCCAACCCTAACATATGCAACCCTACCATTTCATGACCAACAGTGGACCACCAAGTCACATCACTGTCATCACGGGTCACTCGGTTTCAATTCCCCTACCGAAAGGGTAGTAGCATGTGGGGTACCTAGCCATGCAATCTAGACTCATCCTAACAATGTCATCAATTAATCATGATAGTGCTGAAGGCATCAGCAGGCTTGTGTCCCATTCCACAGCCTCCTGATAACATCAGCCAAGATATTCCAAAAGGAATACCCCAACTATCATAATCATATACCAACTACCACTGTCACACCCCACCCGTCGGTCTCGGTTACCCGCCCGACAACGCGTGGGTGCGATCCGTCACAAGATCCAAGGTTTTAGTCTATCAACAATATTTAAGACAAATACAGATAATCATGAGCAAGAATATCCAATAACTAAATTAAATGAATTACAGAAGCCCAAAATGCTCCAATAACAAAGGAAAGAAAATAAAGAATAATGAATAAGTCAAAAATGAGGGCAGCGGAATAAAAGTGTTTAAATCAGTTTCTTTCCAGTTTGTTTCTCTAAGTTAATGAACTTAGATTCCAGTTTAATGAGGTGAGGGGTCCTCCAATTCTTCTCCGATCGGACCATCAACCGGTGCGATAAGCGCCCTCCATGCACCCCATGAGAACTCCCGCACATGCTATTTCCATCTCCCGCTCGACGGTGCCACGTCTTCTTCAAACGGGATGGTTCCTTCATAGGGAACCAACCCATCTTCGATACAATTCCTTCCTCTCGTATAGGCTAAAAACATACAAAGAATAAAGGAATGAGTTCTAAAGAACTCAAGAAGAAACAATCATATATCTCATCCATCATCCAAAAATACCATGATACAACAAAGAATATGAATGAATGCAAAACATGAATGATGCTATGATTTCTAACTATGCAAGTCTCTAATAGCTGACATGCTTTAAGATAAACACCAGCCCTCCTCCTCTGGGTAAGTCTCATCACTCGATCCGGCAAGGACTGGTTACCTCTGTAGGGATCCAGGGAAAAAGGGAAAGTCCACACCTGGCTCACAGACCATGGTTAGGGGTTAAGTCCACACTCTCTCACCACGACCATTGGTAATGAGTACTGGCGCATGTCTGGGTTTCTAATCCAATGCAAAGTAATAATGGTTACATGTCTACATGAAGTCCAGATACATCCCCTATGGCACCGACCAACTCGGTTCAGTATCCTTCGCAACCTAGGAGTAAGAATCCTCACGGACTGGCTACCTCTGTTAGACTCTACTCCATAACCCTATGGTCATCCACATATCATTGGGGCGGATGCTCTCATGATTCCTCCCGACACCCGGTCCGGTCCTTGGACATCCATGAGCCCAACCCTAACATATGCAACCCTACCATTTCATGACCAACAAGTGGACCACCAAGTCACATCACCTGTCATCACGGGTCACTCGGTTTCAATTCCCCTACCGAAAGGGTAGTAGCATGTGGGGTACCTAGCCATGCAATCTAGACTCATCCTAACAATGTCATCAATTAATCATGATAGTGCTGAAGGCATCAGCAGGCTTGTGTCCCATTCCACAGCCTCCTGATAACATCAGCCAAGATATCCCAAAAGGAATACCCCAACTATCATAATCATATACCAACTACCACCATCTCATAACAATCACAAACCATAAAGTACACATGAAATCAAAGTAAACAGCAGTAGTATGACAAAGATTATATATGAAACTACAAAGAGATATATTGGTACAGATTAAGAATAACAATTACTAAATCAACATGCTGAAGTATACATAAATAGATAAGATAGACTGTCCTTACTTGCATATACTGAAACGTCCGTAAAATGGAATCCAGTAATTATTAGTAGACTTTTCTTTTAAACAGTAATCACCTAAACACAGGGTTATTAGAATATATAAGTCACATAAACCAAATTGAATCAAAACCGAAATCTATTTGGTCATCATTTTTACAGCCCGGTCGCTTGTGCCGGTCGCTTAGGTTAAGCGACCGCCACTAGTGACCGCCCAAAAACAGTGAGCTTCAATCCGAAACTCAGGCTTCTGATTACTCGATTTCAATCCGGTTTTCGAGTAATCTCATCCTAAGTCTCGAATTAAACACTCCCTAAGCCAAAAGGGTAAGAGAAAACAATCCCCTATCATCAGTGGATTATCCCTAACCCTCTCCTTTATTGGATTTTCCATCTCACGTATGTGGTTCCGTTTATGGTTATTCCATCTCACGCAGATTAAAAAAAAGGGTAAAGAATAACCAAGGGGTAATCACAGTGACGAGGAAAAAAGGGTAAAACCAAACTAACGGAGATAAGAGAGTAGAGAACGAAGGGTTAGTTCAATACCTCACACCAGAAAGCCGAGAAGAAGAGAACCGATCCTCCAAACCACCGTCGCACTCCGCAGACTCTTTCGGATCTTCCCCGCAGCCGTCTTAACTCCCAAATAAGAAATAACGAATAAAGTAATCGTAAATGAGACGGAGTTTGCCTTTTATAGAAGTCCTGGGGCAAAATAGGGCAAAATCCCCAAAACAGATCGGGCGAAACGCTTGGGCCGGTCGCTTAGGTTAAGCGACCGCCACTAGTAACCGCCCCCATGTAATTTGCCATACAAGGGTGCTTTTACTAGGGGGTTGATACCCAAGGTCAACCTAGCCCTAAATAAGAGATGGGGGAGATCTTACCTTCATTCCGGACATCTCTGAACGACACTTGACTTCCGAATTTCCCACACCAGCCAAGGCAAAGCTTTTCAGGACATAGGATCCAGATCCATGGGTCCTGGATATGGATCATGGGCTTCAATCCGGATACTCCACAAGTTCACCCGACTAGACCTTCGGGTTCTCGGACCTGGAATACGGATCTCGGGTTAGAAATACGGGGGGTATTACAACCACCATCTCATAACAATCACAAACCACAAAGTAAACATGAAATCAAAGTAAACAGCAGTAGTATGACAGCATTATATATGAAACTACAGCAGTATATATTGGTACAGATTAAGAATAACAATTACTAAATCAACATGCTGAAGTATACATAAATAGATAAGATAGACTGTCCTTACTTGCATATACCGAAACGTCCATAAAATGGAATCCAAAGAATTATTAGTAGACTTTTCTTTTAAACAAGAATCACCTAAACACAGGGTTATTAGAATATATAAGTCACATAAACCAAATTGAATCAAAACCGAAATCTATTTGGTCATCGTTTACCACCGGTCGCTTGTGCCGGTCGCTTAGGTTAAGCGACCGCCACTAGTGACCGCCCAAAAACAAGATGAGCTTCAATCCGAAACTCAGGCTTCGATTACTCGATTTCAATCCGGTTTTCGAGTAATCTCATCCTAAGTCTCGAATTAAGCACTCCCTAAGCCAAAAGGGTAAGAGAAAACAATCCCCTATCATCAGTGGATTATCCCTAACCCTCTCCTTGATTGGATTTACCATCTCACAGAAGCAGGGTTCCGTTTATGGTTATTCCATCTCATGTAGATTAAAAAAAAGGGTAAAGAATAACCAAGGGGTAATCACAAGTGATTTAGGGAAAAAGGGTAAAACCAAACTAACGGAGATAAGAGAGTAGAGAACGAAGGGTTAGTTCAATACCTCACACCGAAAGCCGAGAAGAAGAGAACCGATCCTCCAAACCACCGTCGCACTCCGCAGACTCTTTCGGATCTTCCCCGCAGCCGTCTTAACTCCCAAATAAGAAATAACGAATAAAGTAATCGTTAATGAGACGGAGTTGCCTTTTATAGAAGTCTGGGGGCAAAATAGGGCAAAATCCCCGAAAACAGACCGGGCGGTCGCTTGGGCCGGTCGCTTAGGTTAAGCGACCGCCACTAGTAACCGCCCCCATGTAATTTGCCATACAAGGGTGCTTTTACTAGGGGGTTGATACCCAAGGTCAACCTAGCCCTAAATAAGAGATGGGGGAGATCTTACCTTCATTCCGGACATCTCTGAACGACACTTGACTTCCAGAATTTCCCACGCCAGCCAAGGCAGGCTTTTCGGACATAGGATCCAGATCCATGGGTCCTGGATATGGATCATGGGCTTCAATCCGGATACTCCACAAGTTCACCCGACTAGACCTTCGGGTTCTCGGACCTGGAATACGGATCTCGGGTTAGAAATACGGGGGGTATTACAGCTCGAGCCTGAATCACTCCGTAGGCTGAAAGCAAAATCAAAATTTGTTGAAACCGGAGAGACGCAGAAGCGTAAGAGACCAAATGGTGAGGGTTCGATCACCTTTGGAGAAGAAGATGAGAGAGGCGTTTGTCTGCCTCATGATGATGCCATAGTCATCAAGGTAGAGATTGCACGCTGCAAATTACACAGAGTGTTAGTTGACACCGGATCTGCTGCAGATCTTTTATCTTATGCAGCCTATCAAAAACTTAAGGTGGATGAAGACTTGATGGAGCCATCATCCACACATCTATATGGCTTTGAGGGGTCATCTGCAGTTGCGGAAGAATCGGTCCAGTTGGACTTATCAATTGGAAGCTTCCCCAAGGAAGCCATCGTTCGGGTAAATTTCTTGGTGGTTCGAGATCTCCCTGCTTACAATGTAATTCTTGGAAGACCATCATTATCAAAATTAGGTGCTATTGTTTCAACGAAGCACCTTAAAATAAAGTTCACAACTGAGATGGGAGTCTGTCAAGTTTCATTTGACCAGAGAATTTCTCAACAATGTTATGTTGCATATTTAAAAGAGAAGGAAGGGCCGAGAAAGATAACGGCATTACCGATTGAAGTATGAGATGATCAAGATGAAGCAAAAATGCAAAGGCCCGAGCGAGTAGAAAAACTGGAGCAAATCCAGTTGTATCCCGATGATGAAAAAAGAGTTACTTATATCCAGTCTGAGCAGCTGGAAGAATTCAAAGGGGAGTTGAAGTCTTTTCTTCAACAAAACAATGACGTGTTCGCGTGGTCTGCAGATGATATGCTAGGACGATAGGCATGTTGCAAAACACAAACTTTGGCTAGATCCCAAGGTGAAACCAGTTATCCAACGAAGGAGAAATTTCTCCATAGAAAAATATGAAGCCGTTCGGGGTGAAGTCGAGAAGCTGAAAAGTTCTGGTTTCATCAAACCAATTGAATGCCCCATCTGGTTGGCCAACGTCATGATGGTCAAAAAGGCAAATGGGAAGTGGAGAATGTGTACAGATTACACAGACCTCAACAAGGCTTGCCCTAAAGATTGTTACCCGTTGCCTAGGATTGATTTGCTGATAGATGCAACTGCAGGATATGAAACCTTGAGTTTCATGGATGCTTACTCAGGGTATAATCAAATCCTCATGAGTAGGGAGGATGAAAAGTTTACGGCTTTCATGACTAATCGTGAAAGTTTTTATTATAAAGTCATGCCATTCTGCCTGAAGAATGCAGGGGCTACTTACCAAAGGGCCATCAATAAAATATTCAAGGATTTGATCGGGAAAAATGTCGAAGCTTATGTTGACGATATGCTGGTAAAGAGCATTGCAAGAACGAAACATATTGAAGATTTAATAGAGGTATTTTTGGTACTACAAAAATACCAGATGAAGCTGAATCCGGAGAAATGCGCTTTTGGAGTCTCGTCAGGAAAATTCTTGGGCTTCATGGTATCACAAAGGGGTATTGAGGCTAATCCAGCCAAAATACAAGCCTTGATTAACATGGAGGCCCCCAAAACTGTTCGGGATGTACAATGCTTGACAGGGAGAATAGCCGCTTTGAACCGTTTCATCTCACAATCAGGAGAAAAGTGTCTACCTTTTTTCAAGGCTCTCAAAGACTTGAGGGGAAGCAAGGAGGCAAAATGGACTGAAGAATGTCAGAAAGCATTCGAGGAACTAAAGGAGACACTAGGAAGACCACTACTATTATCTCTACCCGAGAAGGGAGAAGTCTTGCAGCTATATTTAGCGGCATCCCCTTCGGCGGTCAGAGCAGTTCTTGTTCGGGAAACGGACAAGAAACAATGGCCAATTTATTATGTCAGCCACGTACTACTGGACGCGGAAACGCGATATTCTTAGATCGAGAAGCAGGCTCTAGCTCTTATGATAGTAGCTAGAAAACTACGGCCATATTTTCAAGCTCATTCCATTGAGGTATTTACTACTTTTCCTCTTAGTACAGTTCTTCGTAAACTTGATTTATCTGGAAGAGTGGTGACATGGTCGATTGAACTTAGCGAGTTCAAAGTAAGCTTTAAGCCTCGAACGGCAATCAAAGCTCAAGCACTAGCCGACTTTGTAGTAGAGACTACAACACCCATGGAAGAAGTTACCGAGTCCACTATCCTGACAGTGTGGGAGGTATATGTGGCTGGTTCAAGTAACAAAGATGGAGCAGGAGCTGGAATTCTCCTGAAGAGTCCGGCAGGATTTATTATTTGATATGCACTAAGATTTGCATTCGAAGCAAGTAATAATGAGGCGGAGTACGAAGCCCTAATAACTAGACTTAGACTGTCAAAAGCTTTGGCAATAGCAGACGTAACTATTTATAGTGACTCTCAGCTTATTGTCAACCAAGTACAGGGAGAATATGGTGTTAAGGAACCCCGGTTACAGAAATATCAAGAAATTGTGCAAGTATTGCAGAAAGAGTTTAGGAATCTGAAAGTATGTCAGATTCCAAGAAAAGAAAATACAATGGCAGATGAGCTATCCCGATTAGCCAATGCCAAAGAGAAGCATTTAGACCCTTTAGTCTACATCGAAGGAATAACATTTCCAAGCTATCACGAAAAGGAAATTTCCTATATTGAAGCAGATCGTTGTTCGATGGATCCAATAGTTGAATATTTGAGAGATGATAAATTACCAAAGGATCCAAAAGAGGCGAGATTAATCAAATTACGATCAGCGCGATTCATTATGCAGAATGGGAGGCTATACAGAAGATCTTACTCTAGACCCCTCCTGAGATGTTTGGGTCCCGAGGGATCGGAATCAGCCCTGGCTGAGGTGCATGAAGGAATTTGTGGTGCTCACATGGGCGGTCGAGCCTTGGCACACAAAATTCTGAGGCTTGGATTATACTGGCCTAAGCTCCAGCAAGCTACTATGGAATACGTTCGCCGATGTAGCAACTGTCAAATCCATGCTACGGTATCTAACCGCTCAGCTGAAACCATGACTTCGATTTTAGATCCCATCCCTTTCGCGATGTGGGGAATCGATATCATAGGCAAATTCACCAAGGCGTTGGGCGGAAGAGAGTATCTTATAGTAGCAATCGATTACTTCACCAAATGGGTCGAGGATAGCGCCTTGGCAACCATCACTGAAAAAAAGGTGGAGAAATTCGTGCTCGAGTCAATTATATACCGGTTCGGAATGCCAAAAATAATCGTTACTGATCATGGCACCCAATTTGACTATCCACAATTTGAACAATTTTGTTGAAATTATTTGATCGAGCATCGTATTTCATCAGTGGCATACCCCCAAAGCAATGGTAAGGTAGAGGTTACAAACCGAACACTACTTGAAGGAATAAAGAGAAGACTCGAAGTTGATAAAGCCTTGTGGGTCGAGGAATTGCAGAATGTACTGTGGGCCTACCGAACTACGGTTCGGTCACCTACAGGAGAATCCCCTTTTAAACTGGCATACGGATCTGAAGTATTGGCACCTGTGGAAGTAATGGCTGGAACACTACGGGACAGAGAATTCGAAGAAAAAGCAAATGAACAAGGACTGCTTGATAGCCTCGATTTATTGGATGAGGTTCGTGCAAAAGCGATAGCACGAACTCAACATTATCAACAGAGGATAGCGTCACATTATAATTCCCGAGTAAAGAACCGTCGGTACTCAGCAGGAGAAATGGTATTGAGAAATACCTCAGCTTCAGATCCACGCCATCAGAGGAAATTGGACCCTTCATGGGAAGGACCATATATGGTTATCAAACCAGTCGGTTCGGGGGCTTACAAGCTGAAGAATTTGACAACTCAGAAAGAGTTGGATCGTTCGTGGAATGCCAGGCATCTGAAGAAATATTATCCCTGAAGATTATCTATTTCGTTCACGATGTTACAAATTTCAAACTCAATCAATACAATTTTCAGTTTTCAACATACTGTCTTTTGATTGGGGGCATCATACAACACATTCGAGGAACAGATCCAGCGACAAAATCATAAGGCATCGGTTTAAAACCCGAGTGAGTTCCTTCTCAGACTTATTGAATTTCTCTGGAAATTCTTAAGTAAAGGCATCGGTTTGAAACCCGAGTGAGTTCCTTCTCAGACTTATTGAATTTCTCTGGAAATTCTTAAGTAAAGGCATCGGTTTAAAACCCGAGTGAGTTCCTTCTCAGACTTATTGAATTTCCCCAGAAATTCTTAAGTAAAGGCATCGGTTTAAAACCCGAGTGAGTTACTTCTCAGACTTATTGAATTTCTACGGAAATCTCTAAGTAAAGGCATTGTATTGAACAACTAAGACCTACTGCAACAATGACTCAAGTGACTGACAAAGTTCAAAGATGAAGTTAATTCTTTTTTCTTTAAACGACCAGAAGAGGCCAACCTTTACATCAAGCATACATATGAGACAACAAGTGTAGGGGTACAATCTTTGCTCGGTCAAAAAAGAAAGTCATCATCGGTGATCATTAAGAAGTTAAACAAGATCGAAGGAGCTTTGCCAGAAGTAACACAGAGTCAAGAAGCAGCATAGATTCAAGAAGAAGAAGAATAGAGTCGGGAAAGTGCATTTTATCAAAATCCTCTGCAATTCCATACTCTTTATCCAGCTTGATCGAGAGAAGTTTGATCTTTGATCGAACCTGCAGTCAAGGCAAGATCTTCATAACTGAATCCCTGGAGAGGAGCATAAGGAGGAGAATCATCAAGATAATGCATGATATCCGGATCTGGAGGTGGAAGGTCTGTCACACCCTTGGTCCAGGCAGGAAGAGGAAGTCCCAACTTGGCAAACACTTCAGGATGACAATTGGCGCGATGGGGAGTCGTGTTGAAATAAGGATTTCTCCTTAATAT
The DNA here is from genome assembly GCF_041222555.1 of Hakea prostrata. Lineage (NCBI taxonomy): Eukaryota > Viridiplantae > Streptophyta > Magnoliopsida > Proteales > Proteaceae > Hakea > Hakea prostrata. Next base: position 43,615,666 of record NC_142602.1, on the reverse strand, counting down.
CGATTCCCATACTTCGTTTTCGCCATCCCGGTAGGCCTGCAAGTTAAAAGCGTTCAGCATATCAACAAAAGGCTTACTATGCAAATATTTGAAGATGCAGGCCCTGCGAACATCAGTTGGGAGGGACTCAGGAAAAGGGATAACAGCTTGCCTTTGGGATAATTCTTCAGACCCTTTTGCCCCTGACTTCCCTGCTTCCCGTTCCAGCCAACGGATCTTATCTTTGGCACCATCCAAATCCAAACGAAGACGCTTGATCACGGAATTCTTCTCTTTGGCAACCTCCCAAGCTAAGTTTCCAAGACAAACAATCTCAGCGTCTTTGGCTTTGGAGTCTTCCTGAAGCCTGGAAACTTTATCACTCAGTCTACTGAGTCTAGAGGCTGCTTCCACTTGGTTGTGGAAGTTACCAGTAAGACTCCTACAACAACTTCAGAGTTAGTCATGAGAAAAAGAAGAGTCTTCAGAACAAAAAAAAAAAAAAAAAAAAGTAATGAAGAGAAACTTACATCACTAGTGATTTCGTAAAATCACTGTCTGGGATCGTGGAGAGGGCTATACTCTGGGCAGACATTTGAACAGTAGTACACCATTCCAGTGCTTTGTCAAAATCACCTGTCATCAAGCCAGACCTCTTCGACGAACAAGAAGGATGAGCTACATCAATAGCCAACCTAGGGGGCTTCCTTGTGGCAAAATCCTCCGGCTCCAGAGAAGGAGAGACGGAGGATGCCAAGCAAGCTCTAGAGTTGGAAATAGAAGCGGCACCAAAAGGGACCGCATCTTCCTCAGATGCCAACATAGTTACCTCAGATGTCCGAAGGGTCTTCATCAGGAAAGTCTGAACGGTCTCTACAGCAGGGGCATCAATAGTACAAGCAGCAACTGAGGGAGCCACATCGTCCTTATGAGACCGAGCGGTGTCTTCAGGCAGAGGGAGTGTGGGAGAAACTGTGGGAATCTGATTTGAAGATTCACCAATAGAAGTCTCTTCACGTTTAGATGATTCGCCAACGGCAACCACCTCGGAAGAAGCAACCGTCGTCGGTACAGGGGCAATTTTCTTGATGGAATTTGCCCTAATAATGTCCAAGTTAATTCTGGGAGGCACTGCAAATACAAAAAAACAATGTCAAGACGAGAATCCAACAAACATACAAAAAAGGGAAAACCCTAGATCTCTGTTAAGCATGAACTACTATGAACTTCCGCCATAAGTAAGCCCCAAGTATGAATACTTTGGAGCTTACTCAGGGAGAAGAAAAGGTTAGTAACATCAACAGAAAACAAGACTTACTCGTTCAGATTCTGATCGAAGATAGCGTTGGAGGACAAGAGTATGGACACAGCAGAGGAAGACGGAATGTCGTTTTGCAAATCTACCTGACATAAATAACTTGCAAATAGTGAGATAAGGGTGAAGTACCCTTGAGGGGTTTAAATAGCCTCAAAGAAGGATGCGATGGTTGAAAGCCTAAGGCAACCAAGGGACTGGATCGAAGAGACGCTTTGAATTCTTCAAAAGGCAGAATCAACGGTCAGGGGAAAACGGCGCTTCAAATTCAAAAATTAAACAAAGTTTCCACTTGGAACAATATGCACCTGATACGAGGATACTACCAATCATCGCAGCACCATTAAATAAAGTATTTCCAACTCCTTGGTAGGAGTGATGGATATACAAATGTAGGGAAACGTTTGGACTTCGCAATAAATGAAGGAATAGTTGGGGGTAGTCAAAGGCTGAACGCATCTCTCCTGAACGCATCTTCATGATATCCCGAACGTTATCCCCCATTAAGGCAGAAGTTAATCTACGTGTTAACTTGTATCATTTACGTTTTGTTCCCAGAACAATCTCACGAATATGAGATGAGGAAGTATTAAGGTAGTCATTGAAAAAATTTGAGATAAAGAAGACGATTTATATTTCATTAAGATTGTGGAGGGTCAACCCTTACAAAAAGAAAGGAAAATATGATTTCCTATGATTCTTCCTCATTATCAGCTGAGGAGTCCTTATCAGGGTCTTTTTCTGAAGCAGATTGTGGAGCTTCTTCGGGAAGAGGCGGTGAATCGGCAAGATACTCCTCAATATTCGGGTCTGCTAGAAAGGGATCCTCCTCTTCCAAGGCCCAGTCGGGAAATTCCAACTTAATCAAAAGACAACTACAGAGTATAGCGGAAATATACTAAAAGTTAAGAAATGATCACAGAAGGATCACAAAGAACATCAGAGTGCAGAATAACAAGTACCAAATCAAAAGACAACTACAGAGTATAGCGGAAATATACTCTACAAATGTGTGCGGAAGGTAGATCGAAATAAGGTAAAGGTTACAACCAGATCTCCAAAGAAGGGAAATAAAAAGGTAAGCAACTAAGTTACAGTTTCTTCTAACTTGTACAATGTCTCCTCAATAACATAATCATAAGAAACTAAGCCAGGCCAGATCTACTCCTGACAAAAATGAGTCTTGAACTAATAGCCTTCACAAATGTATTCACCGTAGCCAAAGTGGTATGAGTCACCAACTTAGTCCTCAAAGTGTTGACCGTCACAGTCAACAGTAGTAGTACCTACAGAAAAGTCTAACAAAATATGTTGCAAAAAGGAGTGAGTTCAAAAGAACTCAGCAATGAAAGTTATTCCGTAATAACATAAATCATATGATGCACAACATAACATGATGCAATATTATATGAGACATATGATGTAAACATGAATCTAACTCTAAGTATGTTGGTCTCTATGGTAGACATGCTTTAAGTCATAGCACCATACTTCTTTAGGTAGTCTCAGTCATCGGGGGGAATTGGGTCCTGCATCCCTCTAGGATAAATCCATGGTTGGGGGTTTCGGTCACCACTCTCTCACATCACCATTTGGTCTAAGTATTGGCGCATGTCAAGGTAAAGCCTAGCCCAATGCAAGTCATCTACTTAGTCATATCATGTCAGTTCCAGATACATCCATTCCTCCCCTCTCGGGATCCTTTCCTTTATCCTTCACACTAGAGTCACAGATATTACCCACTAGACTCATCAACCCTATTGGTCATCCACAAATAGTAGACGGGAAGCTCTCACGTCCCCTCATGGATCATTTCACCGGTCTTGAGCGCCCGTGACCCCAAGTCTAGCCATTTGCAACCCTACCAATAAATGGCCCCTTTTGGGTATCCGCAATGCGATTTATGTCCTCTCACAGGGTGGTTACCGGTCTTGAGTGCCCACAAATCCACACTACTACCATGGGTCGTTCGGTCTCAATGCCCTTCCGATTCGGGTCTGATACGACAGGGACATCCTAGCCAAACACCACTAGACAAGTCCTATGTATGTCATCCAATAACCCGGGAAAGCGTCGATGGGCATCTTCGGAGAACATCCCATACTATTCCCTCCGATGTCCAAGGACAGAAGCACCAGTAGGTACTCCTCAATCCCAAGTTATACTTAAGCAATCACATGTCCAAGTCTATCATATCAATTCACAAGATACCACATCATAGTAAAAAATTTAATTCATAACATTGACATGATTCATCATATATTGAACTTGATAGACATAATAAGGCATTGTAATAAAACTAATGTAAACACAATACTACTGTTATACGACATATGTAGCAAGTCTAAAATGGTAAGAAAATGAGATAGAGACTATACTCACTAGGTTAGGAACATCAAGTGAAAAATCACACATCCTATGTAATTATGGCGATAACTATCCTTACTTTGAGTTTGCGGAGAAGATGATCCAAGATCACAAGCAAGTGGCCCAATTAGTCTTAAAACCCTAAACAAACATATATGAAGGATTACAAAAGAAATCAAAACAATCGGAGATCGAATGGATCAAAACTAGGCAAAAGTTTCTGACAACAACCTTGTTGGTCGATACCTTGGGTCGATGGTATCGACCGACCCAAGGTATCGACCAACAGGTATCGACCCAAAGAGTCTCGGACAGCAAGTTGGATTTTTGGGTTTTGGCTCAAAATTGGTCTTTTTGGTCTCGGATCGATAGGAAACTTGGGGAGTAGTTCAAACACAATATAGAGACACTAATTATCAAAGAATTAATATAATCCAATGGTCAATTAAGAAATCCCCAAATTGGCATATCAAGTTCAAGAGTTGGAAATCATGGCATTGGTTATTACTTAATGCAAATTGGGGGAAAACATAGTGAATTAGGTACGGAATAGATTAGGAGCATTATTGTAATCATAGGCAAGGTAGAATTTAGGCTAATCATAGGCTACCTTTCAGTTTTTGGTTAATAAAGCAAGTTGGTGAGTAACAAATCATGGAAATGCATAGTTAATGTCAAGAGGTTAGGAAATCATAGCAAGATTGGGGAAAACATTAATGTATTAGGTAAAGAAGATTCATGGCAAGGTGTTTGCAAGGTTGCAGCACCTTGGCTGTAATATCCAGCCCTATTCTAACCTTGACCCTAACCCGGATCCACTGTTGTATTCAGGTCCGAAGACCCGAAGCGGTGGAAGAATAGATTTATAGACCATTCTGATTGATAATCATGATTTGGAGACTGAGCCCATGGACATTGACAATGATACCCCTTGCTTAAACGCATTGTCAGTGTTTAAGGAAAGTCTGCGCATCGGAGAAGATTAATATGGTTGATGTACCAAATGACCTCTTGTGCACAATCTGAAGGTATTCCCCGAAACTAGACTTCTTGATTGAATTGTGGAAGAAAACCTCACTCAATTTGACCTGGTATAGCCTTTCAAATCCCTATTTGAAGTTGTTGTTCTAAACCTTAATTTTCTGCTGAAAATATTTTGGTCGATCCTTTTGGTCGATACCATCGACCAAGGACCATCGACCAAAATATCCCAGTCTGCCATGTTAATGATTCCATGGAATATTCCTTTTCTATTTAATATAACCTCGAAACTTGAGCCCTTTTGCAATCATTTTCTCACCTGGGAACGCGGGGAGAGCTTCCCAAAGCAGCTCCTTGGTTAGTGTGAAGGGTACCTCATCAAAGACACTTAGTTTATCATTGATTCTTGTCTTCATCTTCCACACTAAGGTATGACTCCTCATTCCACTCTCTACCCTACAATTTTCTACTCTTTTCTATTGTCACCTTGCTGATGAGACATTGGGAATGGTGCTGCATCCTTGCAACCACCACTCCAAGTGTCTACTCATGTTCAATCCATGATTTCCTTAGCTATTCATTGATGGTATGCTTCTATCTCATGCCTAGCATATGTATTCCATGATTTACCTATTAACATCATGCCATTTGATACCAAACTGAGCTATAGAGTGTATTATGTTCATGTTTAACATTGCCATATGATTCCAATCGAATTTCTATTAGCTCCTCTAACTATTACATGCTATTCCTCATCAATGCAATCAATTCCAACTCATGCCATGATGTTTATCACTTGAACTTGATAGCTCAAATTGGGGCTTTTTATTTAGACCATTGGATTGGGTTAATTTCTTGATTTATAGTGGCCTACTACTGTTGTTAAATATGCCTCCAAGTTTCAGATTGATCCGAACACCGGAAGACTCATTTCGGATGAAAACCCCCAAAATCCACATTTCTGTCCCGAAGACAATTTTGGTCTATCCTTTTGGTCGATACCATCGACCAAGACCATCGACCAAAGTTGTTGCTGACAGCAACTTTGGCCAGTTTTGATCCAAATGACATCCGATCCTCCCGACTTCTTTTCTAACTTATTATTGATGTTTGTTTAGGGCCTTAACAATTCTATTGGACTATTCTTGGTATTCTCAATTCATCATCAATTCACCCAAGGTAAGGATGGTTATCTCCATAAACATATAAGTCATCAAATATTGAATTGTGCTTTATTTAAGAATGAAATCCCTTAATTTCCTTTCAATCATTATAAGACTGTTACATATGTGTTAGAACAGTAGCATTTAAATCTTTATACTCTTGTTGTGTTACTTTATCATTTTGATTTGCTTATGTTTATAATGATTCGTTTTCAATATCATGATTTGATTACTATTATGAATATGCATTGGATGCATGAGAAATGATGAGATTGGATGTGTGATTGCTTACGTATGACTTGGGATTGGGGGGTGTCCTACTGACACTTCTGTCCTTGGGCATCGGAGGGAATAGTATGGGATGTTCTCCAATGGTGCCTATCGACACTCTCCCGAGTTATTGGATGACATACATAGGACTGTCTAGTTGTGTGGCTAGGTTCATCCTTGTCGTGTCAGACCCGAATCGGAAGGGCATTGAGACCGAACAACCCGTGGTAGTGTATGGTTGGATGGGCGCTCTAGGCCGGTAGCCAATCCGGTAGGGGACATAAACCATGCTACGGATACCTGAAAGGGGCCATTTATTGGTAGAGTTGCATATGGATAGACTTGGGCTCACGGGCACTCAAGACCGGTAACCAATCCGTGAGAGGACGTGAGAGCTTCCCGTTTACTATATGTGGATGACCAATAGGGTTGATGAGTCCGAAATCCGGGATTTCGCTGACTCTAGTGTGAAGGATACCGGAAAGGATCGCCGGGGGCGAGGAATGGACGTATCTGAATCTGACTTGACCGACTGAGTAGATGACTTGCATTGGGCTAGGCTTTACTGTGACATGCGCCAGTACTTGACCAAATGGTGATGTGAGAGAGCAGTGATCGATCCCCTTACCACGGCTTTTTGATGACTTTACCGATCTTCCCCGGGCATTCCCAAGATATGGAAATGGGAGAGTGATTGACGACCCAGAGAAGTACGGTGCTATGACTTAAAGCATGTCTACCCTAGAGACTAGCATTCATAGAGTTAGACTCATAATTACATCATATGTTCCATATCACATTGCATTATTATATGTTCTGAATGTGTATGATTTCTAATTATGGAATAACTTCCTTGCTGAGTTCTTCGAACTCATTCCTTTTGTGCAAATGTTTTAGATTATATTCCAGGTACTGAAGATTACGATGGCACCTCCTATGAGGCGGACTATGATTCCACATACTACCCTCCGGGTAGTGGCGTCGGTGAGGATCCGTATATTGGAGCAGAGGAGGATTACTATCCACACCAGGGTTAGCCCCACAGTTGTGCGGGAGCGGCAGTGTTGGGTTTACTTCATCCGTACTGTTGAGGAGACTACCATTAGTATAGAAGAAACCCTAGCATAGTGCCCCATTCCCCTGGTGTATTTGTGGAACCTTGGATCTTGTAACTAACTTATCTTTGGGATTATCTTTTGACACTTGGACATGTATTTGACGTTATCACACTTCTTTTCCTCTGCTCTGAGAGAGTGGTTATCATACCTTCTCTCACCCTTATGATTATGTTTATACTTCAATGTTATGGTGTTTCGCACTCTGATTTAGTTAATCTTATCTTATTCATGATACTTAGTATTAACTGTTTTTACCATTGATTATTACTGTTCATGATTATGTTACCGTGTATGCGGGAGGCATGGACCTCAGATCATTGATCCTTGGACTGTGGATCACATCCCGGGTATTCCAAATGGGGTACCAGCTGGGTGGATGTGACATTGGCCATGGTCCCAATAGCAAGAATAAGGTGAGGTAGAATTATATTAGAGAGAGAGTGAGAGATTACATACCTTGTAGAAGAGATTAGAGAAGAGAGACAAAGGATTCTTGAAGAAGATCAACACCCAAGCCAAGGAGGAGGCTTAGAGGAGATTTCCCACATTCTCAGATGGTGAAATGAGTGAAATAATGTTTTAGGTTCGAGGTTTCACTTAAAAGGAGGAAGGAATATCCAAAAAGCACATTTTTATTCGAATCTAGGCTTGTTGGTCGATACCTTGGGTTGATGGTATCGACCAAGAGTATCGACCCAAAGCAGTTTCAACAGAATTTTCAGAAATAGTTCAGTAACTTCGGATGCGGATTCGGAGGGCTATACAAGGTCAAATTGAGTGAGGTTTTCTTCTAAAAGTCAATCAAGAAGTCTAGTTTCTAGAAATACATTCGGATCAAGCATGGGAGTTCATTAGGTCCACCAACTAAGCTCACCTTCTTCGATGCGCAAGCAGGATTTTCCAGACATAGTTCAGCAACTTCGGACAGGGATTTGGAGGGCTATATGGGATCAAATTGAGTGGGGTTTTATCCTACAAGTCCATCAAGAAGTCTAGTTTTGGGAAATATATTTGGATTGAGCATAGGAGTTCATTATGTATTTCAACTAATTCACCCCTCTTTGGTGTGCAGATTCAAAACTAACACTGACAATGCTCTCAAGTGAGGGGCATCATCGTCAATGTCCTAGGGCTTGGGTTTCGACACCAAATCGTCAACCAAAAGGGTCTACAAGGACTTCTCCCACCACTTCGGGTCATTGGATTTGTCACATCCTCCCAGCCGGTACCCTAACTGGCATACCTGAGAGTGTGATCCATAGCCCCGAAGATCAAGTATCGAGGAAATCATCCTCCCATATATTCAATGACATAATCATTAACAGGAAATAATTAAGGTTTAATATTATAAACAAAGATTCAACATAAGAAATGAATAAATAATATAATCAGAGTGCGGAAAATGATACCATATATCTGAAGATATCAAAAGAAGTAAAGTGAGGCGAAAACTCACTCCACAAATACAGCGAAACGTAGTATAAGTCTAAAAGGAATAATAACTGAAATCAAAGGAAAAGAAAGATAAACAAAACTAAGAGTCTTCTATCCTATAGATGACATCTTCAAAATAGTGGACTTCATCAATCCAACTGAGATGTTCCAACTCCACGTTGCCTTCAATCGTAGTACGGAACTTGATCAACTGAGGGATCATCAGAGGAATCTTGATTGTCGCCAACACCTTGTGTGTAGTACGCTTCATCGGCTTGCGCTTCAGTGTACTTTCCGTCATAGTAATCAGATCTTGTAGAATAGTCTAACAAAACAATATACAAAAAGGAGTGAGTTTCGAAGAAACTCAGTAAGGTAGTTAATCCATAATAACATAAATAACATGTGGCAGAACATAGCAAGATGCAATGCAATATAAAACAGATAATGTATGTATGCATCTAAACTCTATGTATGCTAGTCTCTATTGGGAAACATGCTTTAAGTCATAGCACCGTACTTCTTTGGGTAGGTCACGCGTACGGCTGCTTTCGGTAGTGGGTCCGGCATCCCTCTCAGACATTCCATGGCTGGGGGTTAAGTCATCTCTCTCTCACATCACCATTTGGTCTAAGTACCGGCGCATGTCAGGGTAAAGCCTAGCCCAATGCAAGTCATCTACTCAGTTACATCAACTCAGGTCCAGATACTTCCATTCCTCCGCTCTCGGGATCCTTTCCGGTATCCTTTCCACTAGAGTCCTAATAGTCTTGGACTACGGACTCATCAACCCTATTGGTTATCCACATATGGTAAACGGGAAGCTCTCATGTCCCCTCACGGATAAAACTCACCGGTCTCGAGAGCATATGAGCTCAAGTCTAGCCATATGCAACCCTCCAGTACATGGCCCCACAATGTGATTCCCGTCATCTCACGGGTTGGTTACCGGTCTTGAGCGCCCGTGAATCCCCATTGCTGCCACGAGTCGTTCGGTCTAAATACCCTTCCGATTGGATCTGATATAACGGGGACATCCTAGCCAAACACTGCTAGATAGTCCTAGGTATGACAATTAATAATTCGGGAAAGCATCGATGGACAACCCTGGAAACATCCCATATTGTTTCCGATAATGCCCAAGGACAGAAGTGTCAAAAGGACACCTCTCAATCCCAAATGATACCTAATCAGATACAATCCCAGATCAGTCATGACATACACAGTCAACACATCATCATATAAAAGAGAATATAAAATCATGATGTAATCATTAGACATTATAGTAATAAACAATTCTTATAAGCTTGAATAATGAAAAAGAAAACATAAGTAAAGTGCTACTGTACTTACAGTAGTATAAAGTACAAGAACAATAGTTAAACTCAAAGTTCCATAAAGTATAAACTCAAGATTATGCGATCTATGTAATTAAAGAATAATTGTCCTTACCTTCTAACTTTTAAAGGAACTTAGGGAATCAAGTAAGACCTTGACTAAACCTAAGAAGAAAGTCTTAAACAAGTGTATACAACATGTTAGGAAAGATACATAGAAGGAAAGATATCAAATCAATCAAAACAAACCAAGAATGAAGTTGTTGTACTCATTGGTCGATTGATTGGTCTACTGCCTTAGTCGACCAATGAGTCGACCAATAGAGACAGTGGCCTTCAAGAATCCGAATTTTTAGAAAAAGAAACAAAATTTGGTGGTTCAAAAGGGTACCAAATAAGGGGGAAACTACAATGGCAGCATCCTAGTATATAGAGGACATCAAACCACCAACCAAATCAAGTTTTCAAGTCACAACTCAGAAACCAAAAAGTTAACCTAATTAGGTTAAATCATGGATCATGAAGAAAACACAGTATGATCAAGGATAACGAATTAGAGGATGATAGGTTACAATTCTTGTAAGGAAAATACATTAATTGGCTATTAACAGGGTCAATAACATATATCCAAGAAGTTAGGGTTTCACCCTTTTTGGCTCCCATGAAAAGGTTGAGATCACAGGACAAAAGGGAATTAATGATTTGCCAATAACAACAAGAAAAACTATAGAAAGATCAAATTTAGATTAGCATAAATATTACCCATGAGGTTTCCCTCACATGGGAGGTTACCAAAAGGTTTCCAGAAAGATCATACAAGGGTTAGGGTTTCAAGGGTTAATTCGGCTAGGGTTGAGATCATGACGATGATCATAAATCTCAAGGAATTGAATGAGATCATGGAACAGATGGTTGCAAGAATGCAGCATCATCTTGAATTATTTGAAATACCAAATGAACTCTTGTGCCCAATCGGATCATATATCCCGAAACTAAACTTCTTGATGGACTTGTAGGAGAAAACCCCACTGCATTTGACCCCATATAGCCCTCCAAATCCCTGTCCGAAGTTGCTGAACTATGTCTGGCAAATCCTGCTTGCGCATCGAAGAAGGTGAGCTTAGTTGGTGGACCTAAATAATTCCCATGATTGATCCAAAGGTATTTCTGGAAACTAGAATTCTTGTTTGACTTGTAGGAGATAACCTCACTCAATTTGACCTTGTATAGCCCTCCGAATCCCTATTCGAAGTTGCTGCACTATTTCTGGATTTTCTGCTGAAACCTGTTACTTGTTTTGGTTGATCCTTTTGGTCGATGCCATCAACCAAGACCATCGACCAAAGTTACCCAGAATCGAGAAAAAGATGCTTTTTGGATATTCCTTCCTCTATTTAAGTGAAACCTCGAACCTAGAACGATATTTTACTCATTTCAACACCTGAGAACGTGGGAAGGCTCCTCTTAGGCTCCTCTTTGGCTTGGGTGATGATCTTCTACAATAATCATTGTCTCTTTTCTCCAACTATCATCTTCCAAGGTATGATTCTCTCTCTTGCTCTCTATTCTACTGACTTCCTTTCTTCTTTTACTGATGAGACCATGGCCAAGGTGCTGCAACCTTGCAAACACCTTGCCATGAACGTCTCTTCCCATTTATACTTGCTTTTCCTTCATTCTTGCTATGCCTCACTTGCATCTTGATCCTTACATATACATTACCATGATTCCTTGCTTAACAACTTGATTTCTTATACTAAACTGAGATGTGGAGTATGATTAGTCTAATCTCTGGCTTGCAAATGATTGTAATCATGTTCCTAACCTATTCCCCTACTAATTCTCTAGCTTCCCTTTCAATTCCATCAATTTCTCATGAATGCTAGGATTCTTGTCTTTAGAACATAGGACCTCAATTTGGGGGTTTTCATTTGGACCATTGGATTGTGATAATACTTGCTAGGTAGTGTTCTTACATTGTTATTATTCATCCCTCCAAGTTTAAGATCGATCCGGACCCCGGAAGAGCCATTTTGGACCAAAATCCCCAAAACCCATTATGCAGCCCCGAAGACAATTTTGGTCGATCCTTTTGGTCGATACCATCGACCAAGACCATCGACCAAACTTGTTGTTGATAGCAACCTTGGCCAATTTTGATCCAATTAGCATCCGATCTTCCCAATTTCTTCTCTAACTTATTATTGATGATTGTTTAGGGTCTTAACAATTTTTTTGGACTATTTCTTGGTATTCTCAATTCATCATCAATTCAACCTAAGGTAAGGATGGTTATCTCCATAAACATATAGATCATCAACTTATGATTCATGTTCTTATTTATGAATAGAATCTCTTGATTACTTTTAATCTTTATAAGACTGTTATATATGTGTTAGAACAGTTGTATTGAAATCTTTATACTCTTGTCATGGTACATTACTATTCTTGTTTACTTATGTCTATGATGATTCATTTCAATATGTTGATTTAACTTGTATTATGAAGATGTATTGGATGCATGAGAAGTGATGAACTTGGATATGTGATTGCCTAGTATAACTTGGGATTGGGGAGTGTCCTATTGATGCTTCTGTCCTTGGGCACCGAAGGGAATAGTATGGGATGTTCTCCAAAGGTGCCTATCGACTCTTTCCCGGGTTATTGGATGACATACATAGGACTTTCTAGTGGTTTGGCTAGGATGTCCCTATCGTATCAAACCTGAATCGGAAGGGCATTGAGATCGAACGACCCGTGGTAGCAGTGGGGATTTATGGGCACTAAAGACCGGTAACCAACCTGTGAGAGGTCGTAAATCTCATTGTGGGAGCCATTCATTGGTAGGGTTGCAAATGGATAGACTTGGGCTCACGAGCGCTCAAGACCGGTAACCAACCCGTGAGAGGACGTGAGAGCTTCCCGTTTACTATTTGTGGATGACCAATAGGGTTAATGAGTCCGTAATCCGGGATTACGCTAACTCTAGTGTGAAGGATACCGGAAAGGATTGCCGGGGGTGAGGAATGGACGTATCTGGATCTGAGATGATATGACTGAGTAGATGATTTGCACTGGGCTAGGCTTTACTGTGACATGCGCCGGTACTTATACCAAATGGTGATGTGAGAGAGCGGTGACCGATCCCCTTACCATGGTTTTTTAGATGACTTTACAGATATTCCCAAGGCATTCCCAAGATATGGAATGGGAGAGTGACAAACGACCCAAAGAAGTATGGTGCTATGACTTAAAGCATGTCCACCTTAGAGACCAGCATTCATAGAGTTAGAATCATATTTGCATCATGTGTTCCATATCATATTGCATCATATTATGGCTTGTATCATATGGTTTATATTTTATGGAATGACTACCTTGCTGAGTTCTTTTGAACTCACTCCTTTTTGCAACATATTTTGTTAGACTTTTCTACAGGTACTACCACTGTTGACTATGGCAGTCAACCCTCTGGAGGCCGAGTTGAAGACTTGTATCATACTGGTGGCGATGAACCAGTTGAAAAAGACGAGTAGACCGAGATCGGGACTTGTTTGTAGCAGTTCAGTTTTATATAACCTTTTATTTGAATTGTCGGGACTATAGCTTAGTTGTTTCACTTGTTATTTGGTGAATCGGTTATAATATTTACATTTAGTCGTTTCATTTTCCACTAATATTATAGGATGGGTTTCCTCCCTCCTTTTCACACTTGATTGTTTATACTAATGAAATCCTTTCCGCACTCTGATGTTATTGGTGAATCCTTCTTGAGGTACTTTCTCGACTTTTATTATTAAATTATTTGGATACAAGGAATTGTTCTTGCTTTTGATTATATTATTGTGCTAAGTGACTATGATGGTCCCTAAACTTGATTGGCGAGACTGTTATTCACTCCCCGGGTAATCCAGATAGGGTATCCCCTTGGTGGATTTAGGGCGGGATGTGACAGATGGTATCAGAGCCCAAGTTTTCGGACAATCATAATCATGGAACATAGTAATAAAGCATCCTTGAGTCATAGATCCAGAAGTGACTCAAACTTTCTTCGAATGGAATAATAGGAAAACTTGGATTAGAAACTTGAATAAATGAAGCATAATACATCTTGGTCGAATAATACACAATAATTAAAAGTTTATGACTTATACTTGGGTTGTAGTCATGGTTAGAGTTAAGTTGTTAGCTTTGAGTTATTGAGTATGTGTGTTGAGTCTTGAGTTGAAAATTTGTCGTTGAGAGTCGCCCTTGTGAGTAAGTCTTTGTGGTGAGCCGTGTTGTCATTATGTGTTATGAGTCTGAGTAGTATTGTCGTCGTGTGTTGTCGTATGAGTTTGGTCGGGTGTTGTAGTTGGGAGCAATGGGTGCGAGTAGTCGTCATGAGTCATAAGTCATAATTAAACATTAACAATTTCTAATACAATAAAAAAAAATGCATAATGTACAATAACATAAGTGAAACCAACTTAATTTCATTAATCACATAAGAAATTATTACAAGTCTGAAAAGAAATACATCCAATAAAGCATAAAAGGAAACTCCTAGTACTATCTATCTAGGTGATCGACTTTGATGATCTGTCTGATCCCTCCTAGATCTGAACTCCTCCTCCAGTCGTGCAAAACTCCCACCGAGGGTGCACATGTGTAATTCCATCCTCTCCTGTCGAGCCTCGATACTCTCAAGTATAGAGTAAATCGATGACTGATGAGAAGCCACATCTGGAGCTTCAGAAGTCGTGTGAGATGGACCTCCGACCTCAGTGAATCGTGGAGTGGGAACCTCCTCGTGTCTCGGAGCCTCATCATGACCCTGATCCTCATCTCCCTGATTATCAATAACATCCTAATCCTGAACTGGAACCCCATCATGATCATCATTGTCTCCATGCTCCTCCCCATCATCACTGTCATCGACATCCTCATCCTCTATGTCATCATACTTGACAATATCACCCTCATCCTCTAACCTAGCTTCTGTCGCGAAGCCTCTGTGATGTCTTGAGCGCCCGTGAATCCCCATTGCTACCACGGGTCGTTTGGTCTCAATACCCTTCCGAATCGGGTCTGATATAACAGGGGTATATCCAAGCCAAACACTGCTAGACATCCCTAGGTATGACAACCATTGATTCGGGAAAGCGTCGATGGGCATCTTCGGAGAACATCCCATACTATTCCTTCCGATGTACAAGGACAGAAGCATCAAAAGGCTACTCCCCAATCCCAAACCAAACTTCAGCAAACACATTCTTAGAACAGTCATGACATACACAACCAGTAGTTCATCATATAAAAGAGAATGTAAAAGCAAAATCAGATTAAGCAGTAATAAGTAATTCATATAACATGAATAATGAAAAAGATGATATAAACAAGTGCTACTGTTCTCACAGTAGGAGATCAGAATTAAAATACAATAACAGTAGGTAATCTCATAGTTTCACAAAGTAGAAACCAGAGAACAAGTAATCTATGTAGTTAAGGAAATAACTGTCCTTACCTTCTAACTTGGATGGGATCCTAAAGAATCAAGTATGATCTTGACTAAACCTGAGAAGACAGCCCTAAACAAGTGCACCCAACATGTTAGGAAAGATGCATAAAGGAAAAGATCATAAATCAATCGAAACAGACCAAGATTGAGGTTGCTGTACTCATTGGTCGATTGATTGGTCTGCTGGACCAGTCGACCAATGAGTCGACCAATGCGAACAGATGGCTCTGCAAGAATCCAATTTTGAGAATCCATAACCGAATTCGATGGTTCAAAAGGGTACAAATCAAAGGGGAATTATCATGATAGTATTCTAGGGTATAGAGGATATCAATTCATAAATCAAATCAAGTTCCCAAATTATAACCTAGGAACACAAAGGTTAACCTACTAGGTTAAACATAGATTATGAGAGAAAAATATTATAATCAAAGATTCAAGAATTAGGATATGAGGATTACAGATATAGTAAAGAAAACACATTGATTGGGTTACCATGATCAAACTAGAGGTTCTTGATCTTACCCAAGAATTAAGGTTTTACCCTCTTTGGTTTTCTCGGAAAATAATTGAGAGCTCTGGATGAAATAAATTGTTAGCCAAAAATAACAAGAAGGGTCATTCAATGATGAAGTTTAGGTTAACACAATATTACCCAAGAAGATTTTCCTTCACAAGGGAGGTTACCAAAAGCTCTCCAGACGATCGCACAGGTTAGGGTTTCAAAGGATTAGGGTTAGGGTTTCGAAGATTCCACTGGCTGAGGTTAAGATCATGATGATGATCATGGATCTTAAAGATCATGATCAGATCATGGAATAGATGGTTGCAAGAGTGCATCATCTTCTTCCTGATCTCAACGAAGAATAGAATTAAAGAAAGAAAATCAGAGGTAGAAGAGAGAGTGAGTGAAATCATACCTTTGCTGTAGGAGGATGAAGAATTCTTCAAGTCTTTGCGAGAGATCACCAAAGAATGCAAGGGAATGGGTTAGATTAGGGTTCTAACTTGCTCCAGAGGCTTAGGAGGTAGAGGAGGCAGAGTATTCCCGAGATTAGACTTAAATAGAAGAGACATGATTCAAATTTCAAAAACAGAATCAATTGGTCGATTGGCCAATCGACCAATGAGTCGACCAATCAAGACAACAACTTCAAAACAGGGAATTGAAGGCTCAGATCAAGTCCAAATATCAAGGGGTTTTGCACACACCTAGAGTGACATACCTAGGAGTTAGAAATGCCTTTGAATCAATACAGAGACCACTCCAAGACCATCAACTAATCCAATCTTCATCCGGGTGCAGTTTCCACCATTGGAACACTGGCATCAACATTCATGGATTCCAATCCAGCCATCAAGTCTTCAACAGAAATGGCCCAAAGATGACTTCTTGCCTTACTTCGGGTCACGGGACCTACAAATAACAAAGTTTCCGGATTATGGTCAAGGCTGGGTTTCGCATTCTCCCCCCTTAAAGAAATTTCGTCCTCAAAATTGAAAGCGTACCTGTGCTTCCAAAGAGGTGAGGAAAATTCTCCTTCATATCTTCTTCCTTCTCCCAAGAAGCTTCTTCCGGGGTATGGTCCTTCCAACGAATCTTTACCAAAGGGATGGTGCGATTTCGTAATTGCTTGTCTTTCTTATCCAAAATTTCAGCTGGCTCTTTATCATAGGTAAGATCTGCACTAAGTCCTTTAGGTGCTTGCTATAAGACATGTTCCGGATTTTCAACATATTTTCGGAGCATCGAAATGTGGAACACATTATGCACAGCAGCAATAGCCGAAGATAATGCCAATCGATAAGCAACGGGTCAAACCTTTTCCAAAATCTCAAAAGGTCCAATGAAACGATGGCTAAGCTTTCCTTTAACATTAAATCTCATCACACCCTTCATTGGTGAAACCTTCAAGAAAACTCTCTCCAACTTGAAATTCTAGATCAGTCCTTCTCTTGTCAGCATAGGATTTCTGTCTTGATCGAGAGACTTAATCCTTTCTCTTATCATATCCACCATTGCGCTCAAAGCTTCAATCATTTCAGGACCTAAGACTTTTCTTTCACCCGTCTCAGTCCAATATAATGGTGTTCTACAAGTGCAACCATACAAAGCCTTAAACGGAGCCATGCCTATCGTTGCTTGATAAGCTGTTATTATTGGCAAACTCATCCAAAGCTAAGTGTTCATCCCAATTTCCACCCATATCCACCACGCAAGATCTGAGCATGTCTTCCAAAGTCTGAATTGTCCGCTCAGATTGTCCATCTGACTGTGGATGATGAGCTGTACTCAAGTTCAATTGGGTTCCCATGGCCTTTTGTAAACTGTTCCAAAACCTTGAGGTGAACCTAGGATCACGATCGGACACAATACTCATTGGTACACCATGTAGAGCGAACCACATTATCCACATAAAGTCTAGCTAGCTTATCCAAAGTATGAGTGATCTTCATAGGAATAAAATGGGCTGATTTGGTCAACCTATCAACAATCACCCACACAATGTCATTGCCTTTACATGTCCGAGGCAAGCTAGTCACGAAGTCCATAGAGATATCTTCCCACGTCCAATTAGGAACAGGAAGGGGCTGAAGCAATCCAGATGGAGGTTGATGAACGGCTTTCACACGCTGGCAAGTCTCGCACTTGGCAACAAAATCATCAACATCGGCCTTCAAACCAATCCACCAAAAATGTTCCTTCAAGTCCTTGTACATCTTGGTGCTTCCAGGGTGTATTGTAAAGATTGATTGGTGTGCTTCCTTCAATATTTCCTTCTTAAGATCTTCATTTGCTGGCACACACAATCTACCTCTAAACAATAAAGCACCATCCAAAGATATACCAAAGTTGGGATCCGACTCAGGATTCGATGAAATCTTCTCAACCTTGTCCTTAAGTTCTAGATCAGAACTTTGCAAAGCAACAATCTTATCTCTAAGACCAGACCTTGCCGTCATAGCAGAAAGAACAACAACAGAATTTTCAGGAACAACTTCCAAATCAAAACTCTCAATAGAAGCCAACAAGGGTAGACTCAAAGCATTCAAATCCAAAACCTTCTTGAATCTTCCCCCCCAAAAAAAAAACAACCAAACTCTCCCCCCCCAAACCCATAATAAAAAAAAAAAAAAAAAAAAAACAAACACACACCCCCCCCACTTCTTCTCCAACCCCCCCCCCCCCCCCCCCCCAACCCCTTTTTTTTTTTGGGCCCCCCCCCCCAACAAAAGAAAGTAAGCCGCTTTCCCCCCCCCCAGGGGGGCTTTGGTTCCCGCTTTGAATCCATGAAGGTTGATGATGAGGTGCTATTTATGGAAACAGAATCCTGATGAAGATCTAATTAGTTGATGGACTTGGAGTGATCTCTATCTTGGTTTGAAGGCATTTCTACCTACTAGGTAAGTCACTTGACTTGTGTGCAAAACCCCTTTAGGTTTGGATTTGATCTGGGCCTTCAATTCCCTGTTTTGGCCTTCTTTATCTGCATTGGTCGACTGATTGGTCGGCCGGGCCGATCGACCAATCCACTCGACCAATGGGTCTTGTCTTTGGCAATTAGGTTGATTCTTGCTCTATTTAAGCCTAACCTCGAGTCCACTTCGTATTTGCTGCCTCCAAACCCTGCGGAGCAGACCAAAGACCTCTGCAAGTCATCTCTCTTGCATCCTTGGAGTTTTCTTGGCGGATCTTCGTCGGAACTCTTCTTTTTGCATCAAAAGGTATGTCTACTCTCTCTTCTTCTCCTACATCTTTGTTTTTCTTTCCTTTTTGAGTTGAGGCAGTAGAAGAGATCTTGCATCCTCTGTTGCAAACATCTCTGAACATGTTCTCATGATCATCCTAAGGATTAAAGGCTAGAACAATGATCTTAACCATGATCATTGCAAGCTTTTGAAGGATTCATGATCAAACCATGATTTAATCTCTGTTAATTTCCTAATCTGAATTCTGATCTCTTTGGATCTTCTTTCATTGATCATGTTAGTGGTTAATGGTTGTGTTTTCTTTCTTTGATCCATAATCCATAGAATTCTAGTTGTTCTCTTCTACCTTGCTATGTGTTCTTCATGATGCATGATAGTACATATATGGTAGGTTTTATTTCCTTATTTAGATTTATGCTTCTAAGCCTTATACCATGAAGACCTATGCATGTTTTCATGTTTTCATTACCAAAAGCAATGATCCATCTTCCTATTGTTCTTGTCCTTGTTTTCTATTTCAAACTTCATCAAGATCCATGTTTGATTTATTTATGGTAACTTTTTGTTTCCTAATTTGGGTCTTGATACCTTGATTTGATTAGTGTTTTGAGGTCCCCTATATGCTAGAATACTACTGATGTAGTCTACCCCTTGATTAGTACCCTCTTGAACCATCAAATTCGGATTTCATATCTCAAAACTCCGATTTTCTAAGCTCTTGCATGCATTGGTCGGCTGATTGGTCGTTGGACCACTCGACCAATCCACTCGACCAATGAGTACAGCAACTCCGAGAATTGGTGCATTTCGGATGCTTTGCTATATTTTCTGTTAGGGATCTTTCCTAATATGTGTATATACTTGTTTAGGACCTTCTTCTCAAGTTTGCCAAGATCTTACTTGATTTCTTAGGATTCTTTGCGAGTTATAAAAGGTAAGGATGGTTATTTCCTTAATTACATAGATAGCATGAATCTAGTTTCTATATTTGAATATCATTAATATGTTTCCTAAATTAGATTCTTACAATGATATACTACTTGTTGCATAACTTTGATTACGGTAGCATTACTTATTCATATTGAATTGATTCATGTATGATTTACTTACCAATGTTATACAAATGTTTGTAAATATTGATTTCTTTCCATATATGGAGTTACCATATATGTGATGATATGAATTGATGCATGTGTATGCTTACGTATGGTTTGGGAAGGAGAGGTGTCCTTTTGACATTTCTGTCCTTGGACTACTACGGGAATATTATGGGATGTTTCCGGAGATGCCCTCTGGACACCTTCCTAAACTGTTGGATGACATATCTAGGATTGTCTAGTAGTGTTTGGCTAGGATGTCTGTTATGTCGGACCCTAATCGGAGGGGTATTGAGACCGAACGACCCGTGGTAGCAATGGGGATTCATGGGCGCTCAAGACCGGTAACCAACCCGTGAGAGGACAGGGAATCACATTGTGGGGGCCATTTATTGGTAGGGTTGCATATGGTTAGACTTGGGCTCACGGGCGCTTAAGACCGGTAACCAACCCGTGAAAGGGCGTGAGAGCTTCCCGTTTACCATATGTGGATGATCAATAGGGTTGGTGAGTCCGTGAGTCGGGGACTATGAGGACTCTAGTGTGAAGGATACCGGAAAGGATCGTCGGGGACGAGGAATGGAAGTATCTGGATCGACTTGATGTAACCAAGTAGAAGACTTGCATTTGGCTAGGTATTACCACGACATGCGCCGGTACTTATACCAAATGGTTGTGAGAGAGTGTGTTGACTTAACCCCCTGCCAAGGTTTGTCCCGAGGGATGCCGGACCCATTACCAACTGATGATGAGTGATTGAGACTTTCCTACTGAAGTACGGTGCTATGACTTAAAGCATGTACGCCAATAGAGACCAGCATACATAGAGTTAGAATCATTCATTCATTGTTTGTCTCATATCATATTGCATTTATGATTGTTACGGAATTCTGCCATATATGTTATTATGGATTTTAAGCGCCTTCTTGAGTTTCTTTGAAACTCATTCCTTTATTGTACAATGTTGTTAGACTATCCTGCAGTACGGAATACTATGACGGTCCCTACGAGGAAGCGCAAGGCGAAGAGGCATATCTCCGGGGAAGGTGATTGCGGTTACCACAATTACTACGAAGATTCCGCGGGTGGTTATGCTCCGTACAATGCTTAGTCCGACCATTGAGTGGAAGCGTCCTTGTGCTATTTATGAGATCTACACCTACAAGGATGTCGTCTACAAAGTGGAGAATAATTTAGTTACCCAATGTACTTGCTCTCTTGGGATTAGCTTTTATCTAGTTTATTCTTTCGAGCTACTTTTCCGCTGGATGTAAAGTGGGATTTTTGCTTCACTTTACTTATCTGTTGACACTACGATTATATATTTATTATTCCGTTTCGTTTATGATTCATTCTTTCTTTATTGAATCTATGATTTATCTTCCGCACTCTTGTTATGGTTGTTCGTGATTATGTTATTGCTTATGTGGGAGGTTGATCACTCGATACGATCTTCGGGCTGTGGATCACACTCTCGGGTATGCCGGATAGGGTACCGGCTGGGGAGGGCGTAATGATTGGTATCGAGCTCAAGGTTCGAGGAGATCCTAACCACAAAAGGCAACAACTGAACATTCTGAGTCATTGATCTGAAGTGACTCTTCTACTCTTAGAAGTGAATAATAGAACAACTGAATTAGAAACTTGAACTTTGAGGCATAACGAGAACATTTACGAATAACATACCATAATTATACTTGAACAAATGACACTAATGCAAGGAAAAGAAAAGTGCATAACATACAATAATTAAAGAGAAACAAAATGAACTTCATTAATTTCAAAAGTTTTTACAATGATTACATCCGAAAAGCATAAATGGAAAATCCTAAGGTACGGTCTATCTAGGTGATCTACTCGATCTCTATATGCTCTGAACTCCTCTGCTAGGCTGAGTCACTGATGCTCTATCTGTCTGTCGAGACTCCATCCTCTCGTACATCTGCTCTGTCGACCTCCATCCTCTCTAGCATGGAAGTCATCGATCTCATCTGTGCACCAAGATCCGAAGTCTCCGGAACCGCATGTGAAGGGCCACACCCCTCGAAATGTGATGAAGGAAACTTCGTGATGCACGAGGCTCGGCCTCGCGCATATCTGTATCATCTCCGGCCTGATCATCACTATCGGGACCGATATCCTCTCCTCCATCCTCGGATCCCTCATCCTCATCCTCGATTCATCATCATCCTCACCCTCCGGACCGGGAGATCTCTCTAGCGATGTAGTCTCATCGTCGAATGGTCCGAGTCCCAATGGGGTATCCACGTGATCTAGTGTCCATCGGAGTATCCTCGAAACTCACCCCGAAATGCACGAAGATCAAAGTCGAAGCCTCCCATAGCAAAGGTTCCGCATGCTAGGCCGCGAGAACTAAGTCCGGCATGACCTGCTGAATGATGTAGGAAAGATCGATCTCGAAGCCCATGTAGATGCGGTAAATGACCAAGGCCTCCATCACTTTGTGACCCGATGGTGATGTCCGGCTTTCGGCATGATGTTTCGGCCGACTATGCGACCGATAATACGTGCGAGAACCCGTCATCCGTCCGCTAGTCCTCGGTGTGAAGCATCGGCGGCTATCCCATAGCGTAGAGCATATCTCGCGAAGCTCGTACGGCATCGGATGGCTGTCCGGGTGCTGCTCCGGCGGGTATCCACACACACGATGTGGGTAGTAAGGGACCTGCGGGATCTCGGCCCGATGTCCGGGTGGAGAAACGAATACGTGTGCGATGGACCACTGCTCCACGAGGACAAGTACGAGTGGATGTCCACGGCCCCGAGCCTCCTCTGTGTAAGTAAGGTTCTTTGAAGAACAACCTCACTAGCTCCGGGTATCACCGGCAAATCCTCGGTGAAGAGGTGAGTCCAGCTTGTAAAGTGTCGAACCTCTGTCGGATCTGAAGGCTCGGAGCTGGCGTAAGTGAAGTAGACGCCCCATCTCGATGTTACGATGGCTGAAGTAGGCCTCGTACGAAACTCGGCTCGAGGTGTGTCAAATAGGTCCGGTCTCCTAACCTCCTCTCTGGGCTCGAAAGGAACCGACCCCTGCCCCACGAGCACCTACGATGCGACCTCTACCTCTACCTCCTCCTCGTCCTCCCCTCCGCATGATGTATACGTGAAAGAGACAAGAGACATTTCCAATTAGTGCTATTTCAAGATTTTAGCCAAAAGGGTATTTTCGTAATTTTTCGGAAAATTTCAAATTTGGGGGAAATTTGATTTGAACATACTAGCATGTGCACAATACTTGGAATTTCATGTCTATGAAGTTGTTTTGATGAAAATCGATCGAAAACTTGGATTAAAGCGAAAAATTCAGCAAGAAGAAATTTGGGGATTTTGCAATTTAGGTCAAAATTGGATTTTTGAAAAGTTGAAATTGGTTAAATCAAATTGTATGGACCTATCTACAATGTCATCTTGAGCATGTAGCATTTGATCTCGTGCGAAAATTTCAAGCGGTTTGAGAGAAAACGAAATTTTTCTAAAGATATCGATTTCGGTATAAAACTTTGCGAGATGAGCACCAAATGTGTTAAAACTTGTTGTCTATGCATGGCATTGTGTTTAAAACCTAGGGAATATGTTTCTAAGCATTCCTAAGCATGATTTCTAGCATTGGATACAAGTAAAGCATGGTTTTATTGAAATGCAAGCATGAGAAGATGAAAATGGAAGAAAGAATGAGAGATTTACCTTGTTTTTGAAGATGGTGTGTTGTGGTGTTGTTGTTGAAGCACTAAATCACCTCAAGAACACTTGTGGGAACACTTGGATATTTTCCCTAGAGCTCTCTCACCTTTGGAAGAAGTTAGAATGAGGTTGGAATGTGGAAATGAGGCTTATAATGCGAATTTTCGTATTACATCTCTTCATTGGTCGGCGATTGGTCGGCGGGTCACTCGACCAACCACTCGACCAATGGTCACGGTGACCTCATTTGCTGTTGAATTTTTGGAAAATGTGATTTTTGCCTTATGGAATATTGTTTGATGACTATATGGATATATTTGATCATGATTTAAGTTTTCAAATCATTTGGACTTGTGGTTTATGTTGAATCTTGAAAATTCGGTATTTTGATGTTCTCGGTTTTGCGAGAATGGTTACTACGAGAAGTGGGC
This sequence comes from Hakea prostrata, assembly GCF_041222555.1. Lineage (NCBI taxonomy): Eukaryota > Viridiplantae > Streptophyta > Magnoliopsida > Proteales > Proteaceae > Hakea > Hakea prostrata. Next base: position 43,591,261 of record NC_142602.1, on the reverse strand, counting down.
GTGGTGAATCCGGTGGTCATGGTGGTGGTGAAGTACCTCGGGGAGGTGGTGAAGTACCTCATGGAGGTGGTGAGATACCAAATGCTGATCGGGGTACTCATGAGATCCCTGGTGCCCCGAATGTTGGAAGTTTCGAGAGATATTGCCAATATCATGGGCAATATGATGCGGCGACAAGCGGCTCGGTTCAACCGGATGTTGGTGGGTTTCATGACTCTGCATAATGAGACCCGGGCTGGTGCTAATGTGAATCCTCATGCCGCGATCCTGAATGCGGGAGGTTTAGTGGAACTCCTCATACTACTTTGATGGAGAGTTTTACGAAGATGCAAGTACCCACTTTTCTTTGGAGTTACCAAGGACCCCTTGTTTCCTAACAAGTGGCTTCGTGAGTTGGAGAAGGCTTTCCGGCATCTGCAATGCTCGGAAGCTCGAGAAGATTTTGTTTCTTTGAGCGAAGTTGCAACAAGAAGCTGATGCATGGTGGATCTCCACTCGTCTGTTTTGGAAGGTTTGCATGCGGGAGTTGTAACTTGGGAGTTATTCAAAGAGGCTTTTTGTATGAACTACTTTCCCGAGGCGGTGAAGGATGCAAAGGAAGCGGAGTTTATGATTCGACTCAAGGAACTTTGTCTGTGTTGGAGTACCAACGAAGTTCGAGGAGCTTCATTTCTTTGCTCCAGATTCTTTGAAGGAAGACCTCGCCAAAGCAAAGAAGTTCTTCAAAGGACTGCGCCCTGCCATTAAAGCTTACCTCACGGTCCGGCCTATTGTGAGCTATGCTCAAGTGGTGCGAGAACTCGAAGAAGTTGGAAGAAACGAGAGAAGGAAAGTGCTCGTGTGCAAAAGCCTTGGCGGTCAAGGAATTCTGGTTTGGTGGATCGCAATGACCGTCGTTATGTGAGACCTACACCCTACCCCACTCCTACCTTTCGGGCTAAGAGTGTGGGTCGAACACGGGTTTTCAGCAGCCCGGCCGGTTTAAACGGTATGGCGGAAACCGATCACCAGCAAATGCTAGTGCAAGTGCAAGTGCGAGTGCAAGGCCTTTTGTTCGAAGTCCTCTGTTGCGGCCACCCCTGTTGGATCCGGCAATCTGTTTGCTTCTCACTGCAAGCAAGCTGGTCATTTTGCTCGTGCTGTCCGAAGCGGCACACCCGACCTTTGCCCCGGTGGTGAAGAGTGCTCCTGCTCCTCCCTCTGGTAGAGTTTTCAGTATTTCGATCTTGAGCAAGATCCAAGCCATGATGTGATTACGGGTACATTGTTAGTCGCTTCTATTTCTGCATTTGTCTTATTTGATACGGGTGCATCTCATTCGTTCATGTCATCTGCATTCATCAAGAAGACTAACCTAATCCACGAGAAGTTGTCTAGTTGTTTATTGATTAGTACACCTCTTGGTCTGTTGTGAAACTAGATAAGGGGTTATCTAAATGTCTGTGTTGATTGGTGAAAAGAACTTGGAAGCCAATTTTGTGATTCTTGACATGAAGGACTTCGATGTTATTTTGGGAATTGGTTGGTTGTCAGCCCACAAAGGCTGTGTTCCTTTGTTCCTCAAAGAAGATTCGGTTCCATATTTGTGGAAGTCCGGTCTTTGAATTTCAAGGTGAAAAGAGAAGGGTTTGTAAGAAGGTGCTTTGTCTGCCTTGATGCAAGTCTATGCCCTAGTGGATGATGCTTCATGCGAAGGCAAGGGTATAGTGGAGAAAAGAGTCGATGAAGTCGAGTTGTGCTGCGACTTTGTTGATGTCTTCCACGATGATCTATCGGGGAGTGCCTCCGAGACGAGAGATGTCGAATTCTCTATTGATCTCGTCCACTGGTGCCGCTCCTGTATCTAAAGCTCCGTATAGGATGGCTCCTCTTGAGTTGAAAGAGTTGCAAAATCAGTTGAATGAGCTCATTGATAGAGGTTTCGTACAGCCTAGTGTGTCACCTTGGGGAGCTCCGGTCTTGTTCGTCAAGAAGAAAGACGGTAGTATGCGCTTGTGCATTGACTACCGTGAGTTGAATAAGTTGACTATCAAGAATAGATATCCGCTGCCCGGAATCGATGATCTCTTCGATCGGTTGAAGGGTGCGGTTGTGTTCTCGAAGATTGACTTAAGGTCCGGATATCACCAATTGAAAGTGAAGTCTAGTGATATCTTCAAGACGGCTTTCGAACGCGGTATGGTCACTACGAGTTTAGAGTCATGCCTTTCGGATTGACCAATGCTCTGCGGTGTTCATGGACCTCATGAACCGAGTATTTCATGATGTGCTTGATAAGTTTGTGATTGTTTTCATTGATGACATCTTGATCTATTCGAAGAGCGAAGAAGAGCATGCGAGTCATCTAAGTTTCACTTTGCAAAGGTTGCGAGAAAAGAAGTTGTTTGCTAAGTTTAGCAAGTGTGATTTACGGCTTAAGAGAGTGGTTTTCCTTGGTCATGTAGTTTCAGCCGAAGGTATTCGTGTCGATCTGAAAAGGTCCAAGCTGTGGCTGATTGGGAGAGACCGAAGTCGATAACGGAAATAAGAAGTTTTCTTGGATTGGCGGGTTACTACCGAAGGTTTATTGAGAACTTTTCTCGGTTGGCTGCTCCTATGACTAAGTTGACCGGGAAAGAAGAGAAGTTTGTTTGGTCGGCGCTTTGTGAGAAGAATTTCCAAGAGTTGAAGGATAGATTGACAAGTGCCCCGGTTTTGACTATACACGATAGTTCCGGTGGTATGACGGTTTATACCGATCGTCAAAGATTGGTTTGGGTTGTGTCTTGATGCAACATGGCAAGGTCGTAGCCTATGCTTCTCGGCAATTGAAGGATTATGAGCGGAATTACCCCACTCACGATCTAGAACTTGCCGCCGTTGTCTTTGCTTTGAAGATTTGGAGACATTATCTTTACGGTGAGAAGATTGCCATTTTCACGGATCATAAGAGTTTGAAGTACTTCTTTACCCAAAAGGAGTTGAACATGAGACAAAGGAGATGGTTGGAACTCGTCTCCGATTATGATTGTGATATTCGGTATCATCCTGGGAAAGCAAATGTTGTGGCTGATGCTCTTAGTAGGAAGAACCAGGGAAGAAGACTTTGGATTTGAATGCTTTGAGTTTACCATTGTGGTCTTCTATTGAGAGTTTTGATTTGGAAATCGTTCACGAGAATTCTGATTTTATTCTTTACGCCATGACGGCAAGATCTGGTCTTAGAGATAAGATTGTTGCTCTGCGGAAGTTACGATCAAGAGTTTTTGACCAAAGTTGAGAAGATTTCTTCGAATCTGAGTCGGACCCCGACTTTGGTATATCCATGGATGGTGCTTTGTTGTTTAGAGGAGAGGCTGTGTGTGCACATAAGCGATGAAGTTAAGAATGAAATATTGAAGGAAGCACACCGGTCGGTCTTTCTTGTACACCGGGAAGCACCAAGATGTACAAGGACTTGAAGGAACATTTTTGGTGGATTGGTCTAAAGGCGGATGTTGGCGATTTTGTTGCCAAGTGTGAGACTTGCCAACGTGTGAAAGCCGTTCGACAACCTCCATCTGGATTACTTCAACCCCTTCCTATTCCTAGTTGGAAGTGGGAAGATATTTCCATGGACTTTGTGACTAGCTTGCCTCGGACAAGTAAAGGCAATGACCTTTGTGTGGGTGATTGTTGATAGGTTGACCAAATCAGCCCATTTCATTCCTATGAAGATCACTCATACTCCGGATAAGCTAGCCGGGCTTTATGTGGATAATGTGGTTAGATCTGCATGGTGTGCCATTGAGTATTGTCTCGGATCGTGATCCTAGGTTCACCTCAAGGTTTTGGAATAGTTTGCGAAGGCCTTGGGAACCCAATTGAACTTGAGTACAGCTCATCATCCACGGTCGATGGACAATCCGAGCGGACAATTCGGACATTGGAAGACATGCTCGGATCTTGTGTGGTGGATATGGGTGGTAATTGGGATGAACACCTAGCTTTGGTTGAGTTTGCCTATAACAACGGTTATCAAGCAACAATAGGCATGGCTCCATTCAAGGCTTTGTATGGTAGTACTTGTAGGACACCTTTGTCTTGGTGAGGCAGGTGAAAGAAAAGTCTTAGGTCTGAGATGATTGAAGCTACAAGTGCTATGGTAGATATGATAAGAGAAAGGATTAAGTCTGCCCGATCGAGGCAGAATCTTATCTTTGATAAGAGAAGGACCGATTTGGAATTTCAAGTTGGAGAGAAAGTCTTTCCGAAGGTCTCACCAATGAAGGGTGTGATGAGATTCAATGTTAAGGGAAAGCTTAGCCCTCGTTACATTGGACCTTTCGAGATTTTGGAAAAGGTTGGACCTGTTGCGTATCGATTAGCATTACCTCCGCCTCTTGCTGGTGTGCACAATGTGTTCCATATTTCGATGCTCCGAAAATACATAGAGAATCCGGAACACATTTTGCAGCAAGCACTGAAGGACTTAGTGCTGATTTGACCTATGATGAAGAACCGGCCGAAATCCTGGATAGGAAGGACAAGCAGGTGCGGAATCGCGCCATTCCTTTGGTGAAGATTCGGTGGAAGAACCATACCCCTGAAGAAGCTTCTTGGGAGAAGGAAGAAGACATGAAGGAGAAGTTTCCTTACCTCTTTGGAAGCACGGAGTACGCTTTCAATTTCGGGGACGAAATTTCTTTAAGGGGGGAGAATGTGAAACCCAGCCCTAACCTTGACCCGGAAACCTTGTTATTTGTAGGTCCGATGACCCGAAGTAAAGTAAGAAGTCAGCTTTGGGCCATCCCGGTGAGAGGACTTGGTGTACGGCTTTGAATCCATGAAGGTTGATGATGAGGTGCTATTTATGGAAACAGAATCCTGATGAAGATCTAATTAGTTGATGGACTTGGAGTGATCTCTATCTTGGTTTGAAGGCATTTCTACCTACTAGGTAAGTCACTTGACTTGTGTGCAAAACCCCTTTAGGTTTGGATTTGATCTGGGCCTTCAATTCCCTGTTTTGGCCTTCTTTGTGCTGCATTGGTCGACGATTGGTCGGTCGGGGCCGATCGACCAATCCACTCGACCAATGGGTGCTTGTCTTTGGCAATTAGGTTGATTCTTGCTCTATTTAAGCCTAACCTCGAGTCCACTTCGTATTTGCTGCCTCCAAACCCTCTCGGAGCAGACCAAAGACCTCTGCAAGTCATCTCTCTTGCATCCTTGGAGTTTTCTTGGCGGATCTTCGTCGGAACTCTTCTTTTTGCATCAAAAGGTATGTCTACTCTCTCTTCTTCTCCTACATCTTTGTTTTTCTTTCCTTTTTGAGTTGAGACAGTGAAGAGATCTGCATCCTCTGTTGCAAACATCTCTGAACATGTTCTCATGATCATCCTAAGGATTAAAGGCTAGAACAATGATCTTAACCATGATCATTGCAAGCTTTTGAAGGATTCATGATCAAACCATGATTTAATCTCTGTTAATTTCCTAATCTGAATTCCGATCTCTTTGGATCTTCTTTCATTGATCATGTTAGTGGTTAATGGTTGTGTTTTTCTTTCTTTGATCCATAATCCATAGAATTCTAGTTGTTCTCTTCTACCTTGCTATGTGTTCTTCATGATGCATGATAGTACATATATGGTAGGTTTTATTTCCTTATTTAGATTTATGCTTCTAAGCCTTATACCATGAAGACCTATGCATGTTTTCATGTTTTCATTACCAAAGCAATGATCCATCTTCCTATTGTTCTTGTCCTTGTTTTCTATTTCAAACTTCATCAAGATCCATGTTTGATTTATTTATGGTAACTTTTTGTTTCCTAATTTGGGTCTTGATACCTTGATTTGATTAGTGTTTTTGGGGTCCCCTATATGCTAGAATACTACTGATGTAGTCTACCCCTTGATTAGTACCCTCTTGAACCATCAAATTCGGATTTCATATCTCAAAACTCTGATTTTCCTAAGCTCTCGTCTGCATTGGTCGTTGATTGGTCGTTGGACCACTCGACCAATCCACTCGACCAATGAGTACGACAACTCCCGGTGGTGCATTTCGGATGCTTTGCTATATTTTCTGTTAGGGATCTTTCCTAATATGTGTATATACTTGTTTAGGACCTTCTTCTCAAGTTTGCCAAGATCTTACTTGATTTCTTAGGATTCTTTGCGAGTTATAAAAGGTAAGGATGGTTATTTCCTTAATTACATAGATAGCATGAATCTAGTTTCTATGTTTGAATATCATTAATATGTTTCCTAAATTAGATTCTTACAATGATATACTATTTTTGCATAACTTTGATTACAGTAGCATTACTTATTCATATTGAATTGATTCATGTATGATTTACTTACCAATGTTATACAAATGTTTGTAAATATTGATTTCTTT